>NW_010251934.1:0-100540 GCF_000690775.1 Eurypyga helias | reverse complement strand
AGCTCCTGGCTGTGCTCCTCCTGACACTGCCCTGGGTGCTGCTTGTCTGCCCTACAGCCAGGGATGGCTGCCAGCTCCCACCCAGCTCCCTGCCCCAGAATGCCTTCCCCAGAGCTGCTCCTGGGACAGTCTGTTCCGAGCCTGTACCATTGTAAGAGGCTCTTCCTTCCCAGGTGCATATGGCATTTGGTTTCTTGAATTTCATAAAGTTCCTCCAGCCTATCTAGGTCCCTATGAATGACAGCCCTTCCATGGAAAGTACTGGCCAGCTGCCCCCAGTATCTGCAAACCTGAGAAGATTGTGCTTCACAACCCCCTCCAGGTCACGATAACAACATTAAGCAGCACAGCACCCAGGAGAGACCCTGCAGTACCTGCCTTGTTGCATGCTCCAGGCAGGAAATGATCCACTGACCATGACCCTCTGAGCCTGACCAACCAATTGATTCCTTACCAATCTGGTTGTCCACCCATCCAAGCTATAACAGGCAAACTTGGATTGTGGGAGACAGGGTCAATTGTTCATTTGTTCACAGGGTTAGGTTTTTGGTATCATTTCAGTCATTCACTCAGGTCATGACTCCATAACAAGGTTTAGTCACAACACAGTTTAAAGTAAAGCCATGTACTCCCCTTCCAGATAAATTGATTTCTGAATAGAAGGCTTCTGGTTCACAGTTTTGGTCTTAAGATAAAACTCTGTCAGCACCAGAACCTTGGACTTCCATGGGCTGTGACCATAGGTACCTGTGGGTCTCTAAGAGCCATTTAAGATTGTCTTTTGGGCGCTCCATGCTACGCTGGCAATGCTCATATAACATACCCAGCAAAGGCATGCTCTGACCAGGGATTTTTTTCCTGTTTTCTCAAGTACATGTCTCCCCTCACACACCTATTTCTCTATAGGGTCACAGAGGTCGAACCCTTTTGTCCAGAATTCAGGTCCAAGTCTTTTCACCCCATATGCCTAACAGTCATTCAAAGGGAGTTTGTGGTTGAAGACAAGGACTCTGGTCACCATGTGGCACTAAGACTTGGAATTATTAAGATGGAATGGAACAGAAAGTGATATAAATGGAAAAGGAAATGGATGTTTACCTCCTTAAAGGTATTTTCCTTGCAGGGTACATGAGTAGTAGTTGAGTTGGGTGCACTGCCATCTACAGGTTGTCAGTACCTTCCGGTCAATGTTTTATTATTTTTATTTTTTCCACTACTGACCCTGGCTTCTGTTCTGGTTTTCTGCAGTCTGTGGTCATTCCTTTGGGTAATGCACTTTCACTGGACTAGATTTACAGTGACAGTGACCTACAAGTCATGCTGATGGAAAATTCATTATAGTTTGGGATTAGTTACTAATCTTTGGGATTATTAAAACTATATGGCTTGGACATTCTTCTTTTTGTTTTAATTGCCTGTGTGATGAACAAAGGGCACAGCCAGTCTAGCATCTGGTGTATGTGTATAATTTCTTATGAGCACTGACAGACAAATAAATACGAGCTATTTTCAAAGTGACCTTCTCCTTCCATCCATATTAGAATGTTCTGACAAAATTCATAATTGACTGAAGTCTTTTTATAGCACCAGTGAACATAATGACCAGGGACAGAGTTTCCAGGCCGCCCTGTCTCTGCTCAGTTTCCTCTCACAGCCATGGCTCCAGCTGGGCTGCATGCGATCAGGGTAGCGCCTCTGCTCTGGCAGAGCGCAAAGACTCAGAGCGCAAAGCCTCAGCAGCCTCTACGGCGGGGATTTGACTTCACAGCGGATAGCATTTCTGACTGGAAATAACGATGCTGTGGAAGTATCTAGTAAAACCCAGCTGGCCATATGTCCTATTGTTCATAGACTGAAATGGAGATTAAGCCATCAGCAGTTGTCTACGGACAAATTGTTCCTAAATTCTAGAAAAATCCTGTTTGTTGTCTCTATGACACATTACCAAATTATATTGATTTTTAGTACAGTTTACAGTTCTCACTTCAGCCTATGGTAAGAAAAAACCTCATGGATTCATGACAAAGACTTACACTACACTGTGAGCTTCCTGGCAACGGCACCAATGGAAACGACTTGTTGCTACTGGACTATAATACAAACCCCCTTGAGTTCCTGTGGGCAATGAAATAGCTTCTTGCCTTTCAGTTCTCAAAAGACTGAACAGTGTAGCAGGAACCTCAGCAATCTGCCACGAAGAAAGAACACAGGGGACAGCTAGCAGTTTGCAATTTTCACCTCTTTTTGTTTGTTACCCAGCGTGTCTTCACATTACTCTGAAAGTATATCTCAGGACCGCAATCCCATCTAGCAGGGTACTAGCGTGGAAAGAAAATTTTAAGCCCTTAAAAAAAATAAAAATCTACCCTTCTTTGGCAATAGGCCAACCTGAGACACATAACTGAGTGCAGTCACTTGTGAAATAATTAACGCTCGCAGTGGCTTGGTCGATGCGATAGTTTGAATGACAAATGTCACTGCATTCCTAATGTACTCTTAGTGACCTGCACGTAGACACATATCAAATAACATGTGCGAAATCAGGCGCTTCACCAGCATGCAGCTACCTAGGCACAGAGGAAAAAAGTGGAGCAGAAAAAGCGCCTTTAACATTAGCTATGACTGATTTCGGGTTAGTACTGCAGTGAGTATATCGTTATATAAATGCAGTATTATCTTAAGATCCTTTAAGATGCTTCAACTTCTTCTTATCAGGAAGAAATTCTTCCCGGAGAGGGTGATGAGGCACTGGAACAGGTTGCCCAGAGAAGCTGTGGATGCCCCATCCCTGGAAGTGTTCAAGGCCAGGCTGGATGAGGCTTTGAGCAACCTGGTCTAGTGGAAGGTGTCCCTGCCCATGGCAGGGGGGTGGGAACTGGATGATCTTTTAAGGTCCCTTCCAACCCAAACCATTCTGTGATTCTATGATTCAGAAGGAATATTTTTGTATGGGTGGTACTTGGCAGTGATTGCAGACATGACAGCATCAGCACGTGTGGACATGGCCTCAGAACGGGCACCAACTCTGTGAAGAAGTTGGGCTCCAGCTCTAGGCCTGGCCTATGGCTCGTGGGCTTCTTTTGCCCCGGCCTCACCCCTGCAAAACGGGGCTAATCAATCTCATTGCGAAAGCCCAGAGCCAACAGCATTATGTAAGGTTGAAAGCTTGGCTTTTGATGACATCTCTGTGTTTATAGTGCACTTTGATGGGGCCACTGAGAAAGGACGAGAGCAGCAGGTAAGAAAGCAAGCCAGGTGCTTTCTCAGGACACCCAGATGGCAGCATGTGCCCTGTGTATGATGTCAAAAGGACATACATTTCCCACTTCACAGGAAAATCACCCATCCAAGCAATTTTTGCTCCATGATGTTTAACTGAAGCCTAGTTTGCTTACAACGTAAGAAAATTACTTTTGTTACTGGATGCAATTAATTATTTAGAGAACATACCCCCAGAAGTCCTCTTGAATGTATGCATTTGTTATATTTCAAAAGACTTGGCAATTCATGTCCGTAAATAGTAGGTGACAAGGCAGAAGACAGCCTGCAAAACAGAAAGATTAAAAGTAGTTCTTAGAAAGCCAGTTGACTTTCACACACACAAATTTCAGCGGCAAGCTTTTCACGGGGAAACCCTTTGGTGATAAGCAAAAGGTAGGAAGCCGTTTAATTGTGCCAGGAAAGTTAATACTGAAAGAGACACTCCAAGTTAGACTGCATTTTTTAAAAGTAAAGGCTTTTGTTGTTTGTCCTTGCTACTTAAACCTTTTCCAAGCAGACTAAGAGGATAGAAAATTAATTCAATCAGAAGTTTATAGTTTGCCCTTAGAAAAGGGGCAAATTTTGTAGAGAGTAGCGAGCCTTACTCACCATCACAATTCCTGCCTTGCTGTGAGAAAGCAAGATCTCTTTGCATCTTTCTGTGGAGCTATTTTACTTACTCTCACACCTCCACCCAGCTGCTGTTGTTACCTTGTCAAAAGAGTCTTCTTTTGTTGCAGGAAACACTCCTGGGCCTATTGTTCCCAGAACTAACTTCTAAGCAGGACCAGATGAGGATGTGCCCCTAACATTGACACACAGATGTTATGCCACTGAAACAAGAGAGGGGTAGACACTACATGGTGTTTGTCCCTGAATAGTCTGTAAAGGACAGGGAGAGACAGATGCTAGGGTTAGGACAGACACACTGAAGAGAACTAGACTTTGTTGGGGTTTTTAAGCATTATATTAATAACAGAGGCAAAGGTGAGACTAGACGGTGGCTAAAAAGGAACAGGTCTCTCTCCTTCCATGAGGAAAACACACTGTATAATCAGTCACAACTTCCAACAATGAACTGGCTGGAGATGAGTCACTAAAATGAATAATCCTTTTTAATCTCTATGAAAAACATCCTGTTAGTGTTGCCATATTCTAGGAATTGTTATATCAGGAGCAGCAAAAGGATTAAGTGCTTAAACCTGTCCCCCCAGTACAAGTTTACCACAGCAGAATCTCTCTGCTGGTAGCAAGTCTCCACTTCTCCTCACAAAACCAAGAGGATATTCCTATTCTGTGTTTCTTCTTCTGTAACAAGCCCTCCAGGACCCACCAATAATACAGCTATTTAAAAAAATTTAAATCTAGATCAACTCACAGCACAGGCCAAGGATGAAACAAAAGCATGGACCGCAAGTTCACCGAGATCAAACCCGAGCCTGTTCTCAATACCTTTCACTGAGAGCATTACATTTCTGCCAAGAAATCCTCCAGAGAGGAAGAATCCTGTAGACTCAGTAGTGTCCTTTCTGTGCTTTGCAGTGCAGTGCTCTGCCTCTTCCAAAAGGTGAGTGATTCTAGGAAGTGATTAAAATATGTAGGACGTTCTTTGTAGCATAAGGCTGAAACCTGTGCTTTCAAAACCAAATGCAAAAAGGCTCTCAGCTATAAAGAGCGAAAAAGCTATCCAGCTACCTGACAGGAACGGTTAGTCTCACGAGCTGTGAACATCGCTAAAGGAGGCAGATGACTGCTTTGTTTTCCCCACAATACTTAAAATGGCAAGAGCTTGCTAAAATATTTAGTGTTAATAAAAACTGATGGCAACCCTTTGCTGGTGTCCTTTCCAGGAGTAGGAGTTCAAGAAGCCCGCCTCCTTTCAGTGGCTCTGTCACAACAAGGTATCCAAAAGATGTTGAAGGTGATATAACGCAGAACCCATGGAGACAGCCTCAATTCGTCTCAAATGAACTGACAAGGCTTTATCATCCACAGGTGGCCTAGCGGCACTTGGTTTGGAACCTTCTTTTTAAACTCATCCCAAGCGATTTTTCAAGCTGCTGCGGCCTCACAAGCTCTGCTCCCATGGATGAACGCTGGCTTAAGCAGAAGCAGAGTGGGATGACACCAGCTGTGTTTGCAGGACGGGCCAGGTGGCGTGTTCGTAGGCCATGCACCTTGGCCTTGTCCCAACCCCAGGGCGCATCTACCCCGCGATGCACCTGCCAGTCCCAATGCACCGACTGCCCAGGGCATGAGCCTGCTGGAGCTCACTCCCAGCTTTTCCGCCCTTTCCTGCGCCTCTGGGCCGCTTCCCAAAAGCAAGCCGGGTGGAGAGGGAACAGTCTGCACCTGTATCTCTGTTCAAGGTGGAGCTGAGTCAGAGCTAAAATTTGCACCTAGGTCTCTGCAGCTCTTGGCACATCTCCCACCTTCACTGAGTAATTAAAAACTACAGAGCAGGACTTCTTAGATCTTACACATCAGGCTCACCCTTCTCTCTGCTGAATTTTAATTATGTTTTGGACAAGTAGCACACATAGTGAGATAATAGTTCTTAGATGTAAAATATATATAATAACTGTTGATAATACATATGTATATATATTTTATCCATAATAAAAGTCCCTCCATAACATGGAAGGGCAGTATCTGATAATAGGAAAGTACAGATATGGTCAACAGCTGTGCATTTCTTTTCAGTAAGTGCTAACACAGCTTGGGATGGAAAGCATCTTAGCTCTTCAGTCCTGCCAGCTCAGGCAATGGCACCAAATAAATATGCAAGTTTGTCAGGCCTTAACACTTTTTTGCACTTCCATTTTTCTTGAAAAAAACCCCAGCTCAAAATCTCCCTTCTTTGATGCTTATAAAAGACTCTCCAGGCTGAATTATTTTATGGTCAATGTACACCCAGTTTACCAAGTCCCTTCTCTATTAAAACAGGAAGAGTTTTTAGCCCCCTCCTTGAAACTGTGTGGAGGAGTTTTAGACTTCTGATCTCGGAAAAAGGACAGCTGGGATAGATCAAGGGGAACACTTGCAGGAGTCCATATGTCAGGATGCCTGGTCATCCAAAACATCCTCTCCTAGCCATCCTTTTTCTTTCTATACCGACTCTTCCTGGAGTCCAAAGAAAAAGAGAGTCACTGATATGCTGTCTTTCCTGAAGAAAAAAATTCTTGCCTCCTTTCATCTATCATTAGTTCGCTTTGGAGGCTCTACTTTGAATACCATACTTCACTGATTTTCTTCTTCTCCAGAAAAGTGAGCAAGAGAGAGCCACTCTCATCAGGTGCCTCCTTTCATGTTATCTGACATCGTATACACAGTGCCCACATATGTAATCCAGCTGTCATTTAAAAACTACTGCAACCCTTTTAATTTAATGTAAGATGGTATAAAGTAAAAAGTCTAAAAAATGCAATGGAATATTCAAAACCAAAACAAGTATTTCCTTTTTTCATCACCATTCAGGAGTGCCAGATGCTTTGGGGCAGACCCTGATCCAGCAGAGACAGACCTGGTGCAGGAGTTAAAGACTGACTTAATTTCTGACTAATCCCAAGTAATTTCATTCCCATTTCTCCTCCTTGTAAAATGGGAGAAATGACACTTATTTGCAATTGTAAACAACATATATGAACAAATATATGAATAAAAAATCTCAAATATAAGTTTATTCTAAGTAAGGGTTGAAGATAGTTACTACTAAACTCCTATGGGTTCACTTTATAACACTCTACATAAATATAACTCTTTGTCTGAGTTTGTGGCTGTCTGTATGTTAGTATCCAACATACTTTTGTTATAGGAAGCAGAAAAAAATTGGTTGTGCCCAGCTTAGGCAACTACATAAAATCAGATTCACTCCATAAGAATGGCAAGAATGTCCTTTACTGAACTTCCGCGCCTCATGAAGGGTTGGCCACATGCGAAAGGGGGTAGATGATCTTACACGTTCCCTCTCCTAGTACTTGCTGCCACATGATGAGTTAATGTTTGATTAGACAGTGCTGTATCTATGACACCTGTTCACCAGGGAGACTAGGCCAACAACTGATGTAATCTACCTTATTATATACTTAATGATAGAGGAGAAGTGCTGCTTTTTCAGCTTCCCATGTCTGCTTTTCATTTCCTCTCCTACACATTCCTGAGGGGTCATGTTCAGTGCCTTGCAAGAGCAAACAAACAACTACAAAATCTCTCTCTCTCTCTGTGATTCTCTGCAATTTGCCTGAAAAAGAGGAGAAAAAGTTTAAAAATTTCCACTGTGCTGTGTGCTTCTGGAAAGAAATTTACTTCTTGCTAATAGTTATTAATATAAAAGTGCTGGCTAGATTTCTCTGACTACAAGAGATCAGGACAAAACATACAAAAAAAACCCCATTGGTACTAAAGCTAGAGAGAAGAGTTCATGTTTTTCCTAGCAGTGAATCACAGACTCATAGAATGGTGTGGGTTGGAAGGGACCTTAAAGACCACCTAGTTCCAACCCCCCTGCCATGGGCAGGGACACCTTCCACTAGACCAGGTTGCTCAAAGCCTCATGCAGCCTGGCCTTGAACACTTCCAGGGATGGGCATCCACAGCTTCTCTGGGCAACCTGTCCCAGTCCCTCACCATCATCTCCATAGAATCAAGCTCTTGGCCATAGCTTCCAGATTCTCTCAGACAAACTCAGGCTTCCACTAGTAGGACCTACTCCACTTTGTAGGTCAGTTCTCTGAAAAAGCAAGTGGCTGCAAGCCAAACCTTGCAGAGGCTCCAAAGCACCTCACCTGAGCAGAGTCCCAATTCTCCCTGCAGTTATTCCTACCTGTGATCCCCAGGTCACAGTGCCTTCCTCTAGGAAATGCTGGGCTCCGGCTCTGCACCTGTAGCCATCGCAGCAATCTGGGGAATCTGATTTTTATTTCAAATGTACAAATTAGGTTGTGTTCAGGAGTCTACTCAGCCAGTGTGATTTCTGTATTTGTTTTACAGTTCGGTCTTCCTAACTTCTGCAGCTTTCCTGTTAAGAAATCCCCATCTTTATGGGAAATCCCTCAAATTCCCTCCTATCTGTAGGTGATTATAGCATGTCAGATACTTTCCTACTCTGAGTAACGGCTGCTATAATGTGAATATACAATCTAGAGCATATGTTCTCAAATTTCCATTTCAGATTTTTCCTTCCCCCCCTTGGGGAGTTGACCATTTTCCCTGAAGTAAGATTTGCTTTTGAATAGGAGAGGAGGAGAGCTGCAGTGTATTTTTATTGGAGAGGCAGCACTTCTTTTCTTTTCTATGTGTTTTTTATTGGCAAAGGGAGGGCTGAGCCTGAGACAGGGTGTATCTTTCGCTGCCCTGGGCTAGGCCCTTTCCTTAATTCAGGGACAATGCTAAAAGGCCCGGGATGGTACTAGCTTTGAATAGACACAGTTCCAAGTGCTGATCAAAGGTGGGCAAAAACCCAGTGAAAAAGCGGTGGGTCGGTCTATGTGGCAATGAGAGCAAACAGTCATTTCACTTGCAGATGTTCCTGTTGAGCTACTGAGAGTCTTCATTCCCATCTGTCTGGGACTCACCTTCTCGCCTGTCAGAGTTCCAGCAGACGCCGCCACACATCTTCCAGGCTATGGCAGCAGGAGGTAGATCTCAGTACAACCATAAAACAGTATTTACAGAGACTCCCCTGGGAATTAGCGCCTGAGCATCGCAGACGGCGTGGGGATCCCCCCATACATGTTTGAAAGTGGCATGCAGAAACAACTCTCGCCACGTGCTTCATGTGACTGCGCTTCGAGTGCCTGTGAGTTAGCTGCCACTTTGATCCCAGCTCACAAACAGGTTCATGTCCAAAATTAGGCTGGAAAAAATGCTGCTGTAATTATTTAGAGGAAATGGGAAGAGGAGAACATCTTCCACTGCCAGCTACTATGCCCACAAAGATAACAAAGGCTTTGGCAGAAGGCAGCACTGTGCTAGCGCTCTCCACTTTGGATCTCTTCCAGGAACCGATGGTGAGAAATAGCTACCACGGTGCGCGCCCGAGAGGTACGTTCTAGCAAAACCGCACCCCGAGTTACACTGGTCTGAAAGCTGCACCTTAGGAATAATGAAAAGGTTTGATCGATGCTCTTTAAACTGTTTTACAAGGACTTTCTCTCCTGCCCAGGCCATTTTACATGCTTATTTACTACAGTGTAAATCATACTTCACGGAGCCGAGATGACAAACGAAGCCTGCCACGATTCTGCATGAAATGTAAAATGTTTTCTTAGGCGAGACAGGAGTTGACAGAGCATCAAATGATCATGTTCCATCTGTAACTTTCACTCTGTCAAGTCTTCTGTCCTCTGCACGCCAATTAAAATAAATATAGCTGACTGCATGTAGCCAGAGGAAAATGAAGGCAGCTCTCTAACATATGTAAAACTAAAAGATTCAGGCATTCGTAAATCTTTTGATTGTTTGCGTAAACCTCTGATCTCTTTGAAGACAATAAGGAGTCGGAAAGGAATGTATCTTTGGAAATCCACATTGAACTAGAAGTAAGAATAATCAGCTCAGAACAACATCCTCTGACGGTGGGAGCTGAAGATGGAAGGCGGTGTCAGGCAGCCTGGCTGGGCGAGGTGTCTCTGCCACAGGAAGCATTTCTGAGTTCAGGAGAAGCAGCAGGGATTTATCCTCCCAAGGGTATCAACACCTCAAGCAAAACAAGCAGCATACTGTTGGCTAGAGAGAAATAACCAGAACCACACCCCCTCTCCTTGCATTTCTTTGAAGGACCTTCCTCTGACACTCTGCAGGTAGAGCATTGTTTAGAAAACGTGTACGTTCAGGAAATTATTTTTTGAGGTGGTTCTGACTGTTAGTACGACCTTCACAGAGAACACGAGGTACTTCTCGCTCAGCTGTGAGCGATGGAAGTAAGCTTGCGTATTATTTTTTCATTTATAATTATGCTGTACAGAGCCCCTCCAGCGTCGCCAGCTCACAACCGATACTACGTTCATGCTGAATAAACTATAACTAGTGGACGGGTGGAATGATTTCTTTCTCTCTATGCTCTTACCTCAGTCGGAAAACAGAGAGGCTGAATGCTTCCATGTGGCCACTGGATACTTTTTTGCCTGACAATGATTAACCATATCCCAGACCACCACTGCTCTCAGCATCAGCCTGAGCCCGACGTTAAGGACCCACACTGGCCTCTCATGTTCCCACTCTTGGGGGAACATCACTTCTGCACGTGTGCTGGTTTTAGCTGGCACAGAGTGAATTTTCTTCACAAGGCAGAAATACAGCGGGCAGCGCATCGCTGCCGCTGCGGGAACAGCAAAGAGGGAGGAAGCCTCACCGCAGCTGGGGGAAGAGCGCTGCTGGGCTCCATCCGAGTGCTGGCATTGCCAATCGCCATCACTACAGCAAGGGACGGCGACGCGGGCAGATACCAAGACACTCGCGACCCACGTCAGATAGTCAGGGGTCTGTCGTTGTGCCAGGTGCCATGTTCTCCAGTTACTGGGTGTAGCGGGTGCTCTGGGACCCCGGTGCCGAGCCCCTCTGTTCTACAGGTTTACGTTCCGCCTTGTGTAGTCAGTGCAGATTGCTGGAGGTTTTTAAAACATGAAAGGTAGGTAAGGAATTCTCGAAAAGCCACGCAGCTTTACGATTTCAGTCATAAAAGAAGTTATGGCTTTAACACAATCGCGTCTCCGGGAGCCTAGCAGGCGGATATTGTTCTCAGGAGCCCTGTTTCGTCAAAAGAAGTGTACTTCAGGGAAGATCCCGCTATGAAATGGATAAAAGGTATCACTGTAAACTGAATGTACATCTATCAGAAAAGACACACAGGCTAAGAGACCATTTGTTTCAAAATACATATTGGATTATTTCATAATACTCTAATTTTATTTTGCCGATGTATAGCATTTTATTAAGCTTTTCTTTTTTTTTAACTGAAGACTGATCCGCTCCTTTTTCAGAAGGAAAATTGCTGGTGCCTAGAACACGTCAGAACAGAGAGACACTTGGGAAAACAGAGAGCTGCCAGGCTGCTTTACATTTTAGCGGATTAGAGAACCAGGCATGTGTTAGTGTGAAGTTGTTTGTACCAACTCACCATACGGAGAGCAAGGGCACCACCCGCTGTTTTAGAAATGTATTTATTCAGGTCTTGAAAGACACTCTTCAAGTACTGTATTCAAAACCAGACAGGCCTACGACACGAGCCGTACTTCTTTAGGAGAGCCTTCTCCTGAAATACAAGCTTATGCAAGGCGATTTTGAAAAATGATGTGTTCACAGTTGCCTGTTCACACGATGAACTCTACTGGCAGAACAATGCTGGCCAGAAGCGACTGAATACGGGGTACTTACGCATTTTTGAAAGCAAGAAAGTGTTTCACGCTTCTGCTTTAGCACATGGGCTCCTCCTCCCTCAGGGCATCAAAATCTAGTATTCACAACATTTTCAGTAGATCTGGTGATTGGCATTCAGTAACCACCGAAAAGCTTACTCGCTGGGTTAAGTAGAAATAGCATCTTTAGCATGAGAATAGTTTAGGTAATTTTATGAGCTGGAGGTTACGGAATAAATAACTACTACTAGATAAGTAACACATCAAACTATAGTTCGAGCGGGTTTTGAAAACTTTCAAAGGAGCTTGTTTCCAAAATGCCTCTAGTTGAGAAAACACAGCTGCAGTGAGTAGTCCCTTCCCTAGCAAAAAGATTCAAACACACATGCGGGACTTTATAAATTCAACTGTCTGGTGGTTCTGAGGCAACTCAAACAGGCAAATTAAGTCCCTGGCTGGCCAGGAGATAAGCTGCAGAATGCAATTAAAAGGCCTCAGCAGCAGCTTGGACCCTCTGAGTTAGAGAAGACTGAATGTCTGCGTAATTCTGCCTAGAGGCCTCAAGGCCTCGCCCTACCGTCTTCTCTCCTCCTGTTCCGAATAACAAGTGGCACTGTGGGAAACCCTGCATCAGGCTGAGCAGACGTAAGCAGAGTCTTGTATTTCACAGGCTGGTGAGGGACTTTGGTGAGGACTGGTCATTTGTAAATAAAATGATCATCTGTCAAAACTCCCGTTAAGAGTTAAGAACCAGCTTGAAGGGAAAAGGCCAGTCTCTGTACAGGGGCCCTCCGTCACTTGGCCAGCCAATGTCCTCAGGGATTTCAAGTTAGAGTGAGTTTAGAACAGCAGCTTCTTCACAGCTTTGGGGAAACAACATGAAACATTAACAAATGCTGTGCTTTTGCCAAGGAAAAAGATATCACGGCCCATTTCCTCTTCAGACAACCAGAGCCAAGGTTCACCTTGCCCACTGACAAGCAAAATTCTATGAGATATTTTCATTTTCATCCTGTATAATTCAGTTCTGATTTGTGCATGAAAAATCCAAGGGAAAAATGATTGCAACTTGATTGCTTCCCATGAGCTAAGATGAAGCCAGCTGATTTTTGCACCATGTTCACATCGCACATAATTCAGGAATAGATGCATAACCCATGTTTTGTCCATCAGTACCAATTCTTCCAAGATAACGAGAGGTGTCAACACCGTGTCCTGTTTTCCCCTTCTGAAGATGCTTTGTACATCTGAAAGATGTGCAAAACAAAAATAATCTAGGATTGCATCAAGCTTGTGCATTTATTGGTGGCTTATTAAAAATTAATTCATTGCTGTAAACGAATGCTAATAACAAATTAGTAAAAACTTTTTCTTTTCTTCTGTTTTTTTACACAAATAGTTTTATTACAAACTTGAATCCTTAAGAAATACACATGTAAGAAATTACACAAAGGCCTTGGCATTTGCAAAAAATCTTTTGGTATTTGCATGGTAATCGTCTACAAAACACTTTTGGACACAGATGTGCTCAAACAATGGTATCATTGCATAGAAATTCTTTAAAAATATTTCTGAGGCCACTTCAAAGAGTTTTTTGGCACAATATTAACAAAATTAAGGCCTTATACTTTTCAAAATCAAGTCATTCAGTGTGTGAGTAGTGTTTAAAACCCTGAAAAATATTAAATACAGAATAAAGACTATAAGCTCAAAGCAGGATTTACTATAATAAACACAAATAGCTATTAACCTGGGTTCAGTCTCTGCAACTTCGGCATTGAAATGGCCTACGTAAAATGAACATTTCACATATCTTGGCATTTAACCTCTAATTCATGACACTGAAAAGAAGAAAACTTTTGTAAGCTTCTTTTTGAAATTATAATCTCAGAGCTTAATTTGCCTAATGGTTGATATCTATATAAATTACTAAAATATTTATATATATACTTTTTTTTTCTTGACCATTGCTGGATCATTCTTTATTCCACAGGAAAGTTTGTCCTACTGCATAAGGAAGCTGCATAGTACCAACGTAGCAGAAACACTTACTTGCCCATTTGGGAAACCAATTTGGCAATCTCTTCCAGATGTAGTCCCATTAAAACCAACAGCACTAAAGACTACAAACAGAAGCAAAGGTTTGCAGGATGGCACTCTATGTTGTGAAAAGATGGTTACACGTTGCTTAACCACAGTCTGTAATCCCAAAACTCCTTTTTTACATTAGTATCGCTTTGTACAGGAACAATAAGTACATACCCAAGAGTCTGGGATTTTGAGACACCTAGATAACGGTAACAACAAACTTATCTGGGGAAGAAAAATGAATCTAAATATATAATACAAGAATGAGAAAGGGGGGTCAAACAGTATAAGGCAGAACTGCATACCTCCTAGCACCTTTGCATTTTTTCTGGATAAATGCTGACTTTTTATTCTATCAGTGCATTGCATTTATATAAAAAATACAGATATTTTGATCAAAAGTGCCATTTGGCATGTCAACATTTGAAGCTTATCTTTGTTGTCTCTTTTCTTCTTCAATAAGGACAGGGCCAGTAAAGCAGTGTGTGTTAGTTATGCAAGTTCCTAAAAGGCACTTTACTGTTTTCATATTGGACAACAATGAGGTACATATGATATACGTCTAGGCTTCATTGCTGTTAAACGAATAGCACCATATTGTGTGAAATTAGTCGAAATTCAAAAGTCATTATGTTTTCCTCATACAGACTTGACAACGGCTAACGTTGGAGCGCAGATCCCCTGCTTTCAAAGTTGAGGGAGTCGGTTTCCTATTAAAAATAAATAAATGAAAAGACCTATTAACGACTGCTGCCACAAACAGTCAGTTTTCAGGTTTATCATCGACAACACAAATTTTGCAGGCAGCCAAGTGCCTCTTTAAGCTGTGCTGAATCAAGACGGTGTCCCTAAGTTCCAACGCATATTCACAAACTATTACAACATTAGTTTTAAGCCTCGCTCACTTCCGGTCACTTCAGAATTCAGTTCTGTCACAAGGCTGAATTTTTTCTTAGCCAGAAGGCACTACCTTAATCAGCAATTGAAAACACGCTGGAACTTGGGTAGTGAAAAAAAATATTAGGCAAAGAAACCGAAGGCATTAGACTGTTGATGAGTTTCTGCTGAGTCTTGTGACTTTACAGAAAAATGAAAAGCCAGCAATTGAAATTCTGTGGTGTTGTATAGAAAGACAAACCAAAATCTTTAGTCTCTAACCCATCATAATGAGATACTCCTAGAAACTGGAAAGAAAGCATTTTCAGACAAAAGTGTGCTTACACCTAACACTTTCCTTTAAAAAGGACTGAATTTACAGGAAACCGAAGAGTATTTGTGAAACATGAGAGTGGGACAGGTCCCCTGATCTGTGATTATTTTATTAATTTGAGATACAAGTCAGAAAAGGGTATGAAGTTGACAGGTCTCTGGGTAGGACTAAATGAATACAAAACATGGTAGCGCTGACTCCTCTAGATTTTCCTCTGACCAGGTTTCCTCTTTCTTAGGGAGCCACTGCTTACCCCAGTGTTGGCAAATGGGCTCTTGCAGCAGTAGCTTTTATCAGAGCCCCAGTGATAATCAGTCCTGGTGCTCACTTTTTCTACCTACTCAGTTGACAACTATCTCATAGAAAAACAGTCAAAACTGGCTAAACAACTTGCTTCCTTTTGATGGAGACTGGCTGAGGAGTATCCGCAGATCGAGAAAACATGAAGGGATGAAGGGTAGCAGATGAAGGGTACCAGGAGCGGCAGCCTGGACTGCAGTGGAACAGGACGCTTGCCTGTATTCCAGAGGAGTATCTGCATATCAGGTAAGCTGTGCAGACTGGGAAGTGGTCTATGTGCTAACATATTACTAAAATACATATGGAACACATTAGACTGTGTTGAAAAATACTTATAGAATCACAGAACGGTTTGGGTGGAAGGGACCTTAAAGACCACCTAGTTCCAACCCCCTGCCATGGGCAGGGACACCTTCCACTAGACCAGGTTGCTAAAATCAAAGTCTCGCCCAGCCTGGCCTTGAACAATTCCAGGGATAGGGCATCCACAGCTTCTCTGGGCAACCTGTGCCAATGCCTCACCACCCTCTCCATGAAGAACTTCTTCCTGATATCCAATCTAAACCTCCCCACTTTCAATTTAAACCCGTTACCCCTTGTCCTGTCACTACAGGTCCCTATAAAAAGTCCCCCCCAGCTTCCTTGTAGCCCCTTCAGGTACTGGAAGGTGCTATAAGGTCTCCCCGGAGCCTTCTCTTCTCCAGGCTGAACAAGCCCAACTCTCTCAGCCTTAGGTGCAGGAGACCAGAACAAAGCCTACTACCACTTAATTCCTGAAATTAGAACATGAGTGGGACTGAAGAAACGCCTAAGGCCTTTGCCTTCAACTTTATTTTATTCAGACAGACTTCCTCCAGCATTAGAGAAAGGTAAATAATTGTTCAGCTCACTTAGTTCAAGACCTGCACTAATTTCAAGTGGTGCTATTATGTGTTAAGCTCCACTTGGGGGAATGTTATACTCTAATTTAATTTCAATCAGCATGTCAGCCTATCCCAGTTACGACTCAGTGAATATAATCAAACACAACGGAAATGCAAACACCGCTAGATTATTCTGGAAAGCAAAACACCAGGTACGAATGACACATTGTAAACACCAACAGAAGATACATTCATTAATTCCCTCCAAAGCTATTATAAATTTTTTCTTTTTGTTACGAAAATCATTAACCGCATAGACTAACCAGGTTGGGGCACAGCCAATACTTGAACCATGTATTATATTCAAACAATACTCCTCTTATGCAGAGACAAGGTTTGACTGAGACTCAAATACTGATAAATAAATCATGAACTTACTTGAACATCTCATTCCTCTCTATAGTGGCAAGCCAGAAGCTGTAAGCATTTGCATAATAATTGCAGGTGCCCCGGCCATGGCATTCAATGAAGGGAGCGCTGCGAAATTCCTCTAGGCAGGAACCAGGAGACGCCAGGGCCTGGCCAGAGCCCTCTGCACCAGCACTGGTGTGCTAGAAAAATGCAAAGGCATCAGTCAGACAGGGACTCTTCACCTCTTCCACTACAAGACCTGTTATCTCTTGCACAAATATTTCTTCGCATGCCTCTCCTTGTCCTCTTTTGTGTCCGTTTGCTGTTTTGTCCCTCAGCTCAAGGAGGCGCAAGAAGGTGGAGCTGAAGGGCTCAGAGGTGGAACTGGGTTCTCTCAATTGATGGCAGCACAAGACACCAGCAATAACAACTTCAAGGCAGCTGTGTGCACAGAAATCCTTCAGGACTGGCAGCAAGACCCAAGCTATCTGTATGGCAGCAACAGGCCAGGCCCTGAAGGCGCACAGCCTGCTGTGGTTTATATCTTAACAGCTTAACCCAATTCCTGCCCCACATCACATTGGCCTCTCTCCCACTGCTGAGTCCTAACATCTCTGGATCCATGCTGTTTTTCAGACCATGCCCAGACCTTGCGTGGGAGAGTGGCTGTTGATATAGGCTGTGAGCATGACAGGAAGCATGCCAACAAATAACCACTAGGGAGGACTACAGAGTGGCTCTTCCAGGCCATTCCTTGGCCCTATTTATTTTACTAGTACAGACACAGCTGAAGAAACTGGATAAAAGGTCAGAAATGCCATTTGAAAACCACCAAAAAAAGGGAAGAGGAGCACTCATGATATGACTCTAGGATGCTACTGCAACATAGAAGGACAATGGAAAATTATGCTTATATTCAGCACTTGGATCCTGTGCTGGAGCTGCAAACAAGAGAGCAAACTGCGTGCACTTCCCCAGAAGTGAACAACTAATCATTATTGCTTTATTCACATTTGGTAATTAGCCAGAATCTTTTTAAAGGGTAGAGGCCTACTGCCCTCCTAAAAGGTGTAGTGACATAGTGACATATTAACTTTCCCAGAGCAGGAGCGTAGATCAAACGCCTGAAACAAATGCTTTTCTCAGCTCCAGTATGCCCCAGTGCACTTACCATGACAAAAGAGTAGCCAATCCAAAGTGAACTCCAGCCTTCAGGACACGGTGGTATTTGAATTGTTTGACTGTGAACAGCTATTACCATCGCAGGGGCTTCACACACCGAGCATCTAGAAAGACCGAGACATGAAATGAGCTACATGCACTTGAGGATTAATACTTCTTTTTTTCAGAAGTTACTTTAAGGAATCTTGAATTAGAAAATCTTGTCACCTTCAAAAACAAAGGAAAATTTTAAAAAGTTTCATTTAGAAAAACAAACTAGGTTGGGGTTTTTTTCTCATTTACTTAGGCGCAGGTTAACTATTAAGTCTTATTCCTAATTAGTCTCCCTATGAGCAAAGAACAAGAAAACTCTTACCTGAATATTTAAATGTATTTGTCTTTTTCTAGTCCCATTTGTACTGTAGTTTCTAAAAGTGCTGCATATAACGAACATGAGAGGCAAATAGCCAAACACTGTAACTCAGCAAGTATCGCTTAAAAGTGGCCTACTTTGATCAGAGACAAGTAACATCAACTCATCATCCTAAACATAGCCCGGAGTGACTTCCAGAGAAAAAGCTGTCTCTCTGGGAAATGTCTTACAAAGGTAATTACTGCTAATCTAATCTAATGCAGACTCTTCCCCATGCATTTTCCTTGAAAGTGGCTTTTATTTACATTTGTGGTATTTCTTTATCTCCAGTAAGAAATTTCTAGTGAAGTAACTTGAACAATAAACTTGAAAGCAACTTTTCAGAAAGCCACGCAGCACCACTTCTTTTACTTTAGGGAAACACATTGTGTGTCACAACTGGATAACCCAATGACCAATACAATCCTCTCCTTCCAGGAGAACCATAAAAAATATGATTTGGGTTGGAAATCTTAATATGGGAGCCGGTAATTAGGAATTTGGTAGATATAATCTATTTTTTCTTGTACAACTCCTAAATTGGCTACTGCAGTTAGCAATGATGGAAATTATTCAAAAGAGATACTCAGAACTAAACAGTCTGATTCCGATTATCAGAGCAGTGAAAAGAATCAAGTGCAAAATGGATTGATTTGGATTCTGGAAAACGCACAGAACCAAAGGAATTCAGAATGAAAGCCTTCTATTTCTGACTTGTGAAGACTGCTTTCATACCTACTGCCTTCATCTTGAGTGCAGAAGCAAGACAGTTATTTTAAGAAACACATCAATGAAATAGTAAGTTAAAAGAAGAATGTAAAGCTGCCTCTATTCTTGGAGCTCTGCTTTGCTTCAAGAGATTCCTGGTATTTCAGTGGAAGGCCTTACATGAAAAGAAATCCCATGACCCAAGGCAGCAAGTGACACTTCTGCACCTTTTCAACTTTTGCACAGGGAAAACTGTTGGTTTAAAAGCCTCAACTAATAAAATAACTTGAAAGAATAGTCTTCTCAGGTTCCTTGCTGGTTTAAAAAAAAAAAGTGTATTACAATTATCTCACTCCCTGCTGTGGCTAAAAGGAGAAAAACCCATATACACACCGATGCACACATATACATACATATACACACATATATTTTTTTATGGTGCAAAAGCTACTCTATGTTCATAAAATAAGGCAAAATGTTGGTGGGTACCTCCTTGAGAAAGAGTTTCAAAAGTGAGGGTTAAAGGTTATTTTGGGGGCTTGTTCAGGGATGGCATAAAAGGAACATGAATTTCAGGTCGGTCATTTGAATTTTTCTGAAAGTCAAGCCCCTTCCATTCACATCCAGTGAACAACCAAAAAAGTAAGACCAACAAAAGCTATAGTCTCCCTTGAGAATCTTGCCCTCCATCTGCCCACTCATTCTCAAGGCACACCAACTCTTATGGCATTAAAACAAGAATATTACGCAAAATAAAGATCAGATGTTTTGCGGTAGAGCCAGATAGCTTTTTGAAGGTACCGAGATGTCAAGACTACAACCCGCTGATGATTTGAAATGTCCTTTTTCTTGGATGGTATATACATACCCGAGAAAATGGTAACAGCAATCTCCACTCCCATTCACTTTGTACGGCAGAAAGAGGGATCAACAAGAGCTGATACAGACTAGAAGCAATTATAGGAATCACGGGAATGCCTGTATCTAACGCTTATCATTTAGGCTGTAAGTTGGAGGTTCTCGTGCCCAATTCTTATCGAAGGACACTGTGGTACAGTTCACCACACTCTTGCTCACACCTCTGCCTTCAGCACCGCACATATTATGCCAGGACAGCTTTTTGCTAGTGGCCTTAAAATTTAATACAGACCAAAAGTTCAGTAAGTTGGACTGATGCAGAACAGTTATGTCTAAGTGCCACACATAATCTGGAATTATTAAAAAATAGGTAATTGATTTTGCAACTGTTTCCTTTAATTCAGACAATAATGACTGCATTCAAGCAGTAAGTCCAAAACAGTGGAAGAAGCCTGGCAGTCTAATGTAAGATAAACAATGCTACCATTTTAAAACAAAAGGCAACTGAGCCCTAAAAAGCTTCTAGTTATGGCTAGTCAAAAAAACCCCAAAAACTGTTTTGGGCAAGAATTGTGAATAATCTCAAAACTTTTTATCCTTCAAATTTCATCACAGCTTTTGCAAAACATCATTTCAAAGTAAATCTTTTCATTTCAATTAGACTCAAAATAGACTACTATATTTGTTTGGGTTTCCCCCCAGATGGATTTATTTTTGATCAAAGTCGAGACTGAAAACATGCACACTTTGAATCATTTCATCAAAGGAACTGAAAACCTTAAATTTAAAGGCAGGAATAAAAATACACAGATTAAAAGCCTTTCCCAAAAAAAAAAAATAAAAAAAAAATCAGGCACTTTTCATAGGCTTCTTCATTTTACAAACACAGCAGAACTGAAACCGTACCTGCTGATGAAGGGTCTGATATTATCACCAGTGATCGGAGCCATACTCATTGGCATGGGTTCAGGAGTGGACAGCCAGTAGGAATAGTCATTCCTTGATGCAAAGTTACATACGTTGTTGATATTGCAGAATAAGAAAGGCATGGTACTAAATTTACGAAGACAGCTTCCTGCCGTGCCTGAAATGTTAAGCGAAAGGTTACTTGTTAACCCAGTTTTGTTAAACCGTTGCCAACTGCCAAACAAATATTTCCAGGAGTAGCTAAAAACCAGACTACACTTCTTCTGGAGGGCCCGGTTTTCTTGGAGGAAGTGACTTTCTTAGCTCCGTAAAGAGAGAACAGGGCAAGGAAAGGAGTAGCCCAGTCCTGCCTGTGGCATTATGGAATAATTTAGGTTGGAATAGACCTCTAGAGTTCATCTATCCTAAACTCTCTGGCAGTCAGATCAATTTGCTTGGGTCCATAGCCAGCTGAGTTTCGGCAATCTCCAAAGAGATTCGACAACGTCTGTAAGTTCCAGTGTTTGAGCATCAGCATGGTAAAGAAGCTTTTTTTTATGTTTCACTGGAATATACCTCATACTTGTGTCAATTGCTTCTTCTCTTGCTGAGGTCTCTGAGAAGAGGTTGGCTCCATCTTATCTACCCTCCCTGCAGACCGCTGTAGACAGCAATAAAGGCCTCCTCCTTAATTTCTGTTAAGGCTGAGCAAATCCAGTTCCATCAGACCGTCCAGACCTCACCAGCCATCTCTAGTAGCCAGCTGTTCTATTCACCGTGGCATATCAACACCCTCCTTGCTCTGGGAGGCCCAGGTCCGGGGACAACACACCAGATGTGGTCTCACAACTGCCAAACAGAGGGGAAGAATCACCTCCCCTCCTCTGCTGGCTGCACTTTAGCCAACAGAGCCCAGTAAATTGGGCAGTGGGGAATGGGGTAGCTGTCGCAAGGGCACACTGCACGTGTTTGGTACTGCCCACGAGGACTCCCAGGTCCTTTTCTGCAAAGCAGCTTTCTAGCGCTCCGTACTGCTGCTACTGGAAATAGCAGTCAGTCCCCAGTCTCTTCTGTTGCACAGGGTTATTCCCTTCAAAGTGCATCCCTTTGCATTTGCCTTTACTGAACTTCTTGAGGTCCTTTTCTCCAGCTTGGCCAGATCCCTCTGAATGGAAGCTGTGTCCACTAGGGAATCAACCGTTTCTCCCAGTCTGTCATTACCCACGAACTGGCTGAGGGTGCACTATATCCCACCACCTAAGTCATTAACAAATTCATTAAACAGTATTTGCCCAGTACTAATTCTTGAGTAGATCTGATCACATCCCTCTGAGCCTAATGGACCCACCAATTTTCCACTCACCTTATCACCTACTTAGCCAGCTCTTATCTCATTAATTTGACTACAGAGATACTACGGATAACCATGTTGAAGGCTTTGGTAAAGACCTTCTTATATAAACTGACACTATTTTCTCTATACACCAAACCATTACTTGTACCAACCCAGAAGGCATAATAAAGCATCAGCTAGCCAAGAATAATTACACAGGTTTGTTCAACACAGCTCAACAAATGAAAGAAACATTTGGATTGTAATGAATTCTGATTGAATTCTCATTTGCTCTGTACCTACCCAGATCTTGGCCATGTGCTCTTTCATTGCCTTGTACATAAAGCAAGGAGTAGCCATGGTAAATCAGCCTTGTTCCAAATGGACACGTTGGTTCTTCGGTGGTTTGACTGTGTCTGGTAACCAGGAAGCCGTGAGCAACAGATGGTGAACCTGGTGGACCCATAGCCCCAGGCAAACCTTCAGGGCCAGGTGGACCAGGGAATCCTCTGGGTCCTACAATACAGAGAGTCTCCTTTTATCTCTATAGACAGCAGTACTCTGCCTACATAACTAAAGAAGTGAAATTAGATACATTCACACCGGCTCTACTATGTTATTTTTCCCTGAAGAAAGCAAGTCTTTGAAGAACTTACCTGGGGGACCGTAAGGACCAACTTCTCCTTTTTGCCCAGGTTTACCATCAAACCCTGGACTACCAGGTGGTCCAGGTACACCTGAAGGTCCTGTCACCCCTGTTGAAAAACAAGGAATAGTTATTACTGGCTATTACTTCATGTTAGTTCTGACTTTTTGGCTTTTAATACAGTATGGCACAGGCACACCTCATCATAACCCGAACTCATGCAGATTCAGTGCGTGTATTTCAGTATCTAGAGCACATAGGTGGGTTACTGCAGGTGAAGTGATTATAGTAGAGAAGAACAGAGAAGTAAGCAGAGTGTGCTTCTAAAATAGCTAGCATTTGCCTGGAATATGAAAAGGAAGGGCATCAATCTCTTTCCTCCCCGCTTATCATGAGTCAATCAAAAATAAGCCATAAAAAAGTAGGGTCATGAGCAGTGGGAAAATTCTCTTAAGTATTCTCTTAGCTTCTTCCCACACAGGTTTTCAAACATGTATTATGTCTTCTCTTTACTGATTTCTAGAGATGCTTTGAGTCTTACATAAACTCAGTAGCTCTGACTTCAGGAAAAAGAAGTTAACACCATCAGCACCACACCAACATTTCTGTGGCACATCAGAAGCTTTAGACAGTCACAGCTGTCCTTTTCCTCATCACTCGAAAAGGAATACCTTGTTCATGTACTGAACTGACAACTAGAGAACAGTGACACATCTCATACAAGCAAGCCCACTCTGTGTTCTGTGAGATTATTTCATAGCTACTTCCTAATGGACAGCAGCTGCAGAGTTGTTACCCCATCTTCAAGAGCAAACTTCCATATTTATTATATAAAATAGAATGAAGATACTCATTGTATTCCACTGTAATTCCCCACCATCTTCTCATAAAACAATCGGGAACAAAGTTTTCTCTTAGAATCTTAACAGCTTAAGAATAACTCTGAGCTCCCACTCTCCATGTCCTGTCATTCTGAAGGACATGTGTCCTTGTGCCAGCATTTCATTTGTCTTACCCTTTGCTCCATTCTCTTATTCCCTAATGCGTTCAACTTATGCAGTTCACCTGTTTTTTTTATAAAAATTGCAACGTCTGGACTAAGAGACAAAATCCAGGACTATGGGACAAGCTTCCTTAGGAAGCACCTTCTACTCCAAGATCAAGGCATTTTTCCTCATGCTTCTCTTCTCCCAGAGACACACAGTAATTAAGTTTGGATTCAACACCAAAGACAGGAGATACGCTAACAAATACATTCCCTGGAAAGGATGAGCAGTGTGTTGCTAGTCATTCTGCTTATTGCTGGTCTCAGATACTGATGTGATGACTGCAGAGTGACAGCCAATAAAAAATCACTAGGAAGGCATCTGTTTCTGTGACGCCTTTGGATTAGCTTCAGAAAGGACTCTCTTACTCATCACTGACACAATTTAAGTGGCTTATAAAAAGCTGAATAATATTATACCAAAAATATTCCAGTGTCTAACCTACCATTGGTCTATTTTTACATTACCTAAAATGTATGTCTACTGGCAAGTTAAAAACTCTCACCTTGCTGTCCTTTGGGACCTGGAAGTCCTGGGAATCCTTTCAGACCAACTGGTCCTACAGGGCCAGGTAAGCCAGGATCCCCTTTAACAAGCTGAAAAGCACCTGGTGGGCCTGGTAGGCCTTGCAAACCTGCCAAAGTTAACAGAGGAAATCAGCACGTATTTAGAATGACACAATAAAAAAGTGAGAACACACTGATGCTTTGCATTGCCACTTACGTAGTCAGAGAATAGACAGAGCCTATAGCTACAAGATAACGATGTGTCCAAGACTTTATATCTGCACTGAGTAGTGTCATACCTGTTAAGAAGCCAAACCCGAAGTTGACTGAGAGTAGAAGACAATGGAGTTCAAGGCACAATAAGGGAAACAGCCTGGGCTGGGCCTCTGCCTCTGGCAAGCCTCTAGTAACACCTAAACAGCTGCACCTGCTGCTGCTGCAAACCATATTGCTGCCTCCTACGTGCCCATCTCCCACCAGATAGGACAGAGCTGGCCCACAGACATAGCTCTGACCAGAAGCACAGCAACCAGGGTGCGCAAACAGGGGGTGGCATCTGTTGGGGGTGGCACTGGCACTCTGTGTCACAGTTTGCTCAGAAGAGCTGCGCCTTCTGCCAGTTACAGCAGCCTTCCACCTTACACCAGCCTTCCAGTACCTGAGTGGGGCATGCAAGGAAGCTGGGGGGGACCTCTTACAAGGGCCTGCAGTGACAGGACAAGGGGTAATGGGTTTAAACTGAAAGTGTGGAGGTTTAGGTTGGATATCAGGAAGAAGTTCTTCCCAGAGAGGGTGGTGAGGCACTGGAACAGGTTTCCCAGAGAAGCTGTGGATGCCCCATCCCTGGAAGTGTTCAAGGCCAGGCTGGATGAGGCTTTGAGCAACCTGGTCTAGTGGAAGGTGTCCCTGCCCATGGCAGGGGGGTTGGAACTGGATGGGCCTTAAGGTCCCTTCCCACCCAAACCATTCTATGATTCTATGATTTATTGGGATACTGACAGCTCTGTTCACTGCCAGGCTTAGGCTGCAGCCCTGATGGTCACGCCAACTAACTGATGGAGTGGAACCAGAGGAGGGCCATGAAAACAATCTGGGGGCTGGAGCACCTCTACTATGAAGACAGGCTGAGATAATTGGGTGTGTTCAGCCTGGAGAAGAGAAGACTCCTCAGAGACCTTATTGCAGCATCTCAGTATATACATACATCTGACAAGCAAGACGGAGAGACACTTTTTACCAGGATCTGGAGTGACAGGACAAGGGGCAATGATTTTAAACAGAAAGAGGGTAGTTTTAGATTTTTTTTTTTAGAGATTAGAGATTTTTTAGCCAGAGTGTAGATTTTTTCAGATCAGGAGATAAATACATTCACTCTCTATCCAATACTTAAATCAAATCTGACCATTCAGATGCTAATACCATGATATCTGTTTTCATACTCTATCTTTTTACACTGAATAAAAGGGTGAGGGAGATATCCATTGATTAGTCACAAATAACCGTTTTAACAACATCTGGGAAAAAAAGAAATTCTTTATATTATACCTTTAGATCCAGGAAGACCTTGGTCACCTCGCTCACCCTTAAGGCCTGGAAAGCCAGGAGATCCTTTTGGACCTGAAGTCAAAGGAAATATTTACATGAAAAAAAAGTAATTTCTTGACTTAGAAGGATATGTGCAGAATTATCATGTAGGACCCCATGATCATGTAAGGGCCGTGACTTTATTGGCAGAAGTATTTTTCAACAGTTTGCAAGAACTAGATACAAGCGACAGCACTAAGACACCAAAGAAATTATGACTGAAAATAAATGTATCCTACTTTAATTAATAATATCATTCTCTAAATTACAATAATAAATCTTTTTCTATTAATAACTGCATTTTTTACACATGCAGTGTTTTCATGCAGAAGATGGTGACAGCAGAAGCAATATAGTCAACAATGGAGACATACTGGTCCATGTTTCCTCAAATATACCTGTAACATTTGTCTTTCCAATTCTCAAGAAAATCTTCAAGATTCTTGACTGGTAATGTCCAAACAATTGATTTTACACCCACCTTTATAAGTAAGTGCACACTTAAAACTGTCAAAGCACAACAATAGGCGAAAGACAGAAAAACTTGAGAAAAATCCTGATGTTCTTGTATGCTTTTTGATGCAGCTTTCAACTTGCCGTTTCAATAGTTTGTAACATAGAGTTAACAATCTTTGAGACTCTTTTCTTGAGAGAGGAAGGATATGAAAGAGACATCTTTGCATATTTTTTAGGAATATGGTAAATTTTATTCTCACCTGGAATGCCTGGAACTCCTGGTGGTCCCAGATCACCCTTTTGACCAATATCTCCTGGTAAACCAGGACCACCCTGTATAAAAGAAAATGTGAAGTATTATTATCCTACACTACTATGATATGACTCTCAAATAGGCTGTGTATTTTTGGAAACCCATTAAAAAAATGAATATAAGAGAAAAGCCATTATTTTCAAGGAATGGTTATTCTTTGCCATGACTAGATGAGCAGCTTCTCTTACAGGAACAAGCACGACACCTTGTTCTTACTAAACTACTTTTTGCCTTACAAAGATACTAGATCAGAATAAGGTTTCACTAACAGTATAGCTGATAAAATGGTTCTCAACCATAGAACATATTGTGATGAAAACCATCAGTAAACACAAATATCAGCAAATACTAATTTCAGTGAAGCCTCAGCAGACAGTTGCTGGTTAGATAAATAAATGGTGTAATTCTAGACTACAGCAGACTTGAAAACTCCTACATTCCCATGTGGAATGAAATCAATTGTGCTCAACAATTTATAATCCTCTGAAGTTTTTTACTTTTCAACAGGGCTAAACTGCTCAAGGACTTAAACACTCCAAACACAATGCAAACTCCTCCTTCTGCCTTCACTATTATAAACTGCTTCCCTGAAATTAATGGTAACAAATTCATTGTAGCTTCACTTCAAGGAAAACCAAGTCCAGATTTCAAAAGACACCATAAATAGTCATTTAAATGACTGTCAATTCCCTTTTCTTCTCTTGTCTGTTGCAGTTCATCTGCAAAATGTGTGTAAGTATAGTTTAGAGTTTCTCCCTGGCTGAGGCAACATGGCTGTGGTAGTCCCCTATATAATATAATGTGGAACACAAGTGGAGGAAAGAAAACCCCTTTGCAAAGTACCATATCAATTAGAGTTTGGAGGTATGAATTGAGTGTTGCAGTTCATCTGCAAAATGTGTGTAAGTATAGTTTAGAGTTTCTCCCTGGCTGAGGCAACATGGCAGTGGTAGTCCCCTATATAATATAATGTGGAACACAAGTGGAGGAAAGAAAACCCCTTTTTCAATTAGAGTTTGGAGGTGTGAATTGAGTATTCAGTGAAAAATAATACCAATGGTAGGATTCATCTCATCATATTTGGAGAGCAATAGAATAGATGCACACAGGAATGATTTTTCATGTGATGTAAGTTAGGTGTTTATATTGAGAAGAATGGCTTCCTACAAACACCTAATTCTTTCCACTGACGACAAAGGGAGAAGAGATCACTAGCTCCAAAATGTGTGTCAACAGTGAGACTTCCAAAGTTAAACAAAAGAAATGCTACCCTCGAAGTTAGGTTCCCTGGTTTCCTTCAGTCACATTGGCACAGCAGGAAGGATTGTTTAAAGAAATGGCCCTCTCTTTCCATCATAACATGTGAACTTCTGTAGCCCAAAACAAGAGGGCCAACATTCACTCAGAAGACAGTCATGAGTCAGACAATCTCATTAAAAGAGATTTTTTAAATAACTTTTTAAAGGTTATACTTATAAAACGTCATCATTTATAAAAGGAGTTTATTGGAAGCTTTCCATCAAAATACTTTTTCCCCAACAGTATATAGTTTCATATTTTTTTTCCATCAGATATAGCTTGGCAAACAACGTTTTGTTTTGGATCTGTTCCAAACAAACCTATTTCAGTTCGTGAAAATGAGGAATATGCTTCTTTTCTCATTTCAGTGTTAAAATGCACAGAAGAACACATGGGATTTGCATTTCACCGTCTGATCTCTGCATTCACTATTTTTTGGACAGGATTTTTGGGCAGGCTATGTCACCCATGTTATAACAAAATCTCCTTTCTGATATAGGTTACCATGTACCTGGAGACCTGTATGAGCAATTGAGCTGTAATCAGGGCAGGACCCTGTCACCCTGGGGAGGATGAAGACATTAGAAACACATCTTAGTATGTATCACCAGAGGAAGTTTAATATTGAAATAACTCTCAGTGGAGCACTTCACACAACAACCCAATGCTACGCATTGTGGCTCAAGGCTAGTAAAACATTTCCTTCTGATTGAAGGCATGGCATCAAAATCCCCTGGCATTTCCAATTCTTGATAAACAAACAGTCTTGGACTGGAATAGCAACCTGTGAAAAGCTTTAGAATTTCCTAGGGTATAGAAATTTAGCTCTCTGCAGAAGTACTGCAAATTCTTAAAAGAGGGAATATATCCCAAAATGTTATTTTTAAATTTACTACCTTCAAATATGGTATGATATGGTTTGGTATGGTCCCAAAGATAAAAGGCGTAGCAAGATCTGGTGTCAGAACACTGAAGCAAATCCTTAATATCTCTGTGAAGTGACTCCTGGATGCAGAAAAGGATGCAGCAGATCTCTGCATTAACAAGAACAATGTGGACCTTTTAAGTCCACTGTCAGTATCCTGCTTTTCACACCAGGACCTTATTCCTGAGTCTTCCTTCCTCTTGTACACTAGGAATTGTTGAGTCATACCTACCTACTTTCTTGTTTCTTCTTCCATAAATTTTATTAGTATTATTATTTTTTTAGTAGGAAAGAGGACATGAAAAGTTTTTTTAAAAAAGTTAAAATACAGAGCATATTTTTCAGTGTGGAAAAAGGCAGCACTCTGACAGAAGAGTACAGAAGACCAACTATTCTGGGTGACTCTTATTCTACTTCATTCTCCCTAATATACAGAAAAGGGACTGGTGTAAATCAAGGAAAATGAATAATATATGACAACAATGTATTAATAGCATTGCCTGTTTGTATTTCTAAATCAGCAGCTATATTTCATCACTGACAGTACTGAAAGTGCACTTTATTTGAAAGGTTTCATAACAAAACCAAACAGTTCAGGTATTTTCAGAAGGCAATTTATCGTGAAATATGCAACCTTTAAAATTAACTACTAATGCATTTGCAGGATTTATGGATGGGCTGCGGCCATCCTGTACTGTTAATACACTGTAAATTATATTCTGGGTGTTGTACGTTACCACTCGCTATCTATAAATTTCTAATAAGTTCATTAGCTCACTGGGGCATATTGGTAGGCAGCCTTTAAAAGGAGAGAATAAAAACGTTTTCAAACTGACTTTACAACACCAGCAGTGAGTCCAAAGGCTCTGTGAGAATAAAGTATCATTACTTTGAACAAAAAACATCTATGATGAATATATCCATTAATTACAAGAACCCGCTTTCAGCAAATCTGGAGTGTACTGAAAGTAACTTACTGGCAGTCCCTGGAAACCCGGATCACCTTTGACTCCCGGACTGCCAGGAGAGCCAGGCCAGCCATTGACCCCTTGCTCTCCTTTGGTCCCTTTCAGACCTGGGGGTCCTGGTGGCCCTGTTGGACCTGGTAAACCTACAGACCAGAAGAAGAGAGTAAAATATAGTGGCAAAATGTGTTCAGAGCAGTACCTGATGGAGGACGAAGTGGCTCAATCTACAGATGGGTAGAACCAAAGCAATCATCGTAACAACATTTGAAGAAAATAAGGAGAATCTGTTTCAGGGATGTCCACGTGAGTCCCCATCTGATCGGACATCCACTGGTTATCAGCCTCAGGCTGATGGAAAAGAGTGGCGAGTTTTCAATACATGCAGAATAAAAAGCTGGTATGTTCTCAGGTATCAACATGCTAGAGACAAATATGTCTGCCCTAGCAGCTCTGCTCGACGCCTTAACCTCTGGCACAGGGCCACGGCCCAGGTAAGGCCACGCTGGGCCATTTTTAAACACACTGCCACTCCAGGACAAAGGAATATACAGCCATGGCTGCCTCAAAACAGTAAATCAAGTCCAGAGGGAAACATGGAGATGGGAGGCAAACTTCTCAACGGCAGACATGCTTTTGGACAAAAACCAACTGCCTGAGGATGTAAAACCAGTCTGTTCTCAGACATAATGCCAAACTGCCTACGAAGGGGAGCTGTGAGAGGAGGACAAAGAAAGATATGCAATATTGATTATATCCTTAACTAACTAAGTAAGCTTTGATTAACAGCAGTACATGAATACTAAACATAAAGGATTACCTGGAAGGCCAGGTTGGCCTTGGGGTCCTCTGTCTCCTTTAGGGCCCTCAATTGCACTTCCCGGCAGTCCAGGAAGACCTTGGCTGCCCTTAGGGCCTGGTGGACCAGCATATCCTGGTTCTCCTTTCAGGCCTGGGATGCCTGGGCTTCCTGGGGATCCTGGGAAACCCACTTCACCTTTCGCACCTAAGATTTTAAACAACCCCAAAACATGATTAGAGAAAGGATCACAGTCACTGAAACCTTCTGCCTTATTATCTATTCATTGTAAGCTTTATTCCTTAAGAAAATACTGACCTGGCCTTACACATCTGTATAAAAATGCAAAACTTCAGGAAAACCGTATTATTCTCTTCATTATGACATAAAGTATAAGAAAAAAGAGTAGTTTGACTGGCACATCTTTTCTCAGCTAAACCAATCACTGGGCTATTTTAACTCACTCTAAAAATAGATGAACATTCAACATCTCTCTTTCAGTCCTTCCACAAGGAATATAAACCCCCCAAACCCTTACACCATTACAATTATTACTGTCATAGCTGAGTAATGGATGTTTTGCCTGACTAAGCACAAAAAGACTTGCTCCTGGAGAAGAAAGGATTTTATTTTTAACTAAGATCTAGATTTAGGCACTTCGTACTTACTTTCAGGCTCGTACAAATAGTTAATGTGTGCAATTCAGTTGAATTTTAAATCATGATAGAGCAAAAAGAATATAGATTAGATGGTATAAGTACAATAATAAGAGAAATAAAATGTATAAAGAAACTATTCCAAGCTCTTTGCCTAAACAGAACAGGGACTTTACATCCTGGACTTGTTTTTTCTTTTTGGAACTACAATACATTTGGAACACAAATTATGTCAGTTGGATATCTATTTACTCTAAAATCACATAATCTTATATGAGCTGTGCTGACAAAATGAAAGAGATGGGTAAGGTGACAAAAACGCTGTCATAATCTAGCATTCTACATGCCTTACTGAGCAATTATTAGAAAATTTGCTTATTAAAATAAGTTCTCTAACATTAAATCTTTCTCAGCAATTAATGACTGTTAACTACTCTGAGATGGTAAATAACAGTTACTCTAAAATTCTGGTTTATCACTTTTGATTGCCAACACAAGTTTCCTGTACTTACAGAATGAATAAGTGAGGTAGTGCACTGATATTTCAAGCTGTTTAAGTTCTTCAAGATCTGCCATGTCACGTTAATTTCACAGATGGACTAATTGAATCTATTTTTGTTTTCTGAATGTTTAAAATTGAAAATCCTTTCACTGTACACAACTTCCTTTATCAGCAGCAGTTTGATATTTCTTCACTACTGCATCTATTGTAGTTTAGTGTCTAGGACATACTTATTTCATAAAATGGAGCATGGTGCATTACAGACACCTTGAACAAGCACTGACTCAAGCCAATCAAGTCGTTCTCAAAACACAGTGTAGTGACACACTTTGCAAAGACGTGGTCTTGAAATTGTGATAGCTGTGTGCCTGCACCCAAGCTAATAAATCCTGAGTCCAGGTAGTAACACTTTTCAGTAAGATCTCATCAGGTCTCTGCTATGTTTTGCACCTCTGCACCATGCTCCTGTGCATAGCTTAGACATGCTCTACTGAGTCACAAAGAATAACTATTTTAGCAATGAATAAAATTGCATCTGGGTTGCACAACAGCATCAGGCAAAAAAAATTATTGTGGTATCCTGGCTACAAACTACTGTCTTTATCTGTCTGGTGCAGAGAGCCTCACTAGGCTTTGATTTTTGCAAAATTAGTAGGAAAACATAAATAATTGGAGTCAAAAGCACAGCACACAAATACAGGAGTTATTTATATTACCTCACCACAGCACAGCTTGCAGTAAATTCCACACTATGAATAATTACCTATTTTAGGGCATATCTAACTCATGTCCAAGATGCTGCCACTGTAACAGAAATTAGTATTTGAGCCTCTCAGAGTTTCTGCCTGCTCTGAAAAGGTACAGAATGTAGAAGAATGAAGTAAAAAGTATATCTAAATTCCAGAATTATGTTTATAATATTTTGGGAGGGAGGTTTGCTGCTTCTTGAAAGAAGTGTTTTACCTTTATCCCCCTTTGCACCAGGAAATCCTGGAAGTCCTCTACCGGGAATACCTGTAATATAGAGGCAGCAAAAAATAAGAAGATGGGACAGTACTTAAATTGAACCTGCAAGGAACAAACCTCTGTTGAATAAATATAAAATCTAAATAAATGGTTTATGCAAAAGTTCTTCAGGACACAGACTGTCTTTGTTATGTATTGGTATTGTACCTAGCACAACGGGTCCTGTATGACTGAAAACCCTACTCTAAGAAAAGGCAAGCCTGCTCCATTATTTCACAGCTACATTGCAGACCGAAATTAATTCCCAAACATGCCAATTCTTTAAAGTATTGCTAGGTTTTGTGAAAGAAATTCTTTCAAGATTACATGGATTAAGCACAGTTGCTCATCTAAATGATCATCTTTACAATGATGGATGATAGTCAATAGTTTGCAAGCCACCATACTGTATTTTCTAAGGTTCCATCCAAAGTACCTCAAACCCAGCACACCCCTCTCCCAGCTACAGTTGTGTAGCCTGCCTCTGTGCATTTTTGTACCCCATAAACACGAGAGTCACAGTACCTTGTTCACCCTTTGCACCAGCTGCACCTGGAATCCCATCATAACCTGGTTCACCCTTCTGTCCAATGGAACCAGCAGGACCCGGAACACCAGGTTCACCTGAAAAATCATTGCCATTTTCACTTCACCTATGAAGCATCAGACTTTTTTTTACACATTTGTTCCTCTAATGAAAAGCTTAACTTATTCTTTTGCTCCCACAGAGACCAAGCAGATACTGCATGATGACTTCAGTGTGGCTTTTCTCTGAGGTTACTTCTGAATTAAATCAGTGTGAGACAGGGCTCAAGTATTACAGATTTTGACATAGCTAATTATCATGAATCTCAGGGATTTTAGAGCGCAGGAACTCCAGTTGGCAATGGCAATGGGCTTGCCAATAGCTCAGCCCATTGTCTAACGAGCTGTGTCCTGCAGCCAGTGAACTTAAAAACATAAGGCCGCGAGTTCAAAAATGTTGTTGTAAAACCAATGGACTAACTCTCCCCCCTATTCTATTTCCTCTCTAACATCTGTGTAATGATGCTACTGTGGTGATCGACATTTGGGACCATGGATCAACTTTATCATTTTAAATGAACTCAGAAACAAATGAACAAATATACCAGGAAATATCTGAGCCAAAATGAATGCAGAATGCCACAGTATTTGTTTTAGCCACTGCCTGAGGTGAACAATATTTTAAGTAGCATTTGGTGGTTTGTATTTCTTTTCTACCTGGTTCTCCTTTTAAACCTGGAATGCCACTTAAGCCAGGAAGCCCTTTTTCACCCTTTGCTCCATGGGGGCCGGGACTCCCTAAAGAAAGAAAGAAGACATGCAGGATATTTGGTGTAAGTTTCACTAATTTTTCACTGCATTTTCTGTTTTATTAAAGCATAAACACTTGCCTGGAAATCCTGCCATGCCAGGGGATCCTTTGGGACCGGGGGCACCCGGCATTCCAGGAATTCCTGCACTGCCCTTTTCGCCCTTATTTCCAGATAAACCTGGACTACCCGTTCTTCCTGGTTCTCCCTAGAAGAAGCAGCACGTATTATAAAATCCACACATTAATGATGAAACAGCTTTCTCTGTTTGTAATGGTAGATGTCGTCCCTCTTATCCATCAGACTTACAAAGGATTTCATTCTTTTTCCATTTAGAAACAAAGTAATTTAGGATTTAATTTGGCATTAAATTCCACTATCAGAATTATTGACTTTTCTAGCAATTGCTTAATACCTATGTGTGAAAATGAGTACTTTTCTACACATTTTATAATAGTTTTTACAAAGCCTTTTCCAAATTAGCCTCTTAACTGACTTATTACATTTAATCATCTTAAAAAAAAAAAAAAAGCTTTTTTTAAGCTTTCAGCAAGATTGCTACCAGATTAGGAAGTTTTATTTTTACAATTTTTACTTATAAATTCATGATTACTGTCATTGTACAGCTAGGAAAAGGAATGGGAAACAAATGAGAATCCTATTAGAATACTATTAGAGATTAAATTAATTTTACAGACAGTATTAATACAGTTCTCTTTTCAGTAATATCTGAGCATTTTATAAGTTTTCTTGGCTTCCCAGTATCTCTGTAAAAGTACAGAAACACCATTTCAGTGTGATTATTTGCTCTATTTGTAAGAAGCCCTTTTCACTTTATTTACTCAGCATTTTAAAAAGTTATTCCCCTCTCCCATGTTTCTAGCACTGTAAATCAGCCTATTCTGAAGAGACAGAAGAAATAAGAACCCTGGAGATAATGGTGCCATCAAACAGAATGCATCTAAACCTGTGCATAGGCACACCTCTGAAGCTTCTCACCAGGTATTTAAAAGAATATAATAGAAAATATAATAAAGTATCTTAAAGGCCAACAGCATCTTTTCAAATGAGGTACTTGGTAGAGACAGACAATTCGGTCCTTAGGGGTATAAATACCTTCTCACCAGGAGACCCTGGAATGCCAACTCCAGGAAAACCTGGTGCTCCTTTGTCTCCTTTTTCACCTTTTTGCCCAGGGAACCCTGGTGTGCCTGGTGAACCTGGTACTCCTGGCAGACCTTTTTCTCCAGGTGTTCCTGTAAGAGACAAGGAAAAATGGATGTATCAGAACGAGTGGTACCCTAGCAGTGCTGACAATGATTTTTCAGTGCTGCCTTAGATATTCAGAGCTAAAAAAGCAATGCAACTCACTAAAATAGGTAGCAAATCTCTAAACTTTAGATATTCACTCTCTAAATGGGACTTTTTATGGGAAGATAAGCTCCTCTAGTAAAAGAATGTCAGACTTCAGAGTGAACAGAGCTCTTGCTGAAATATGATTTGAATAAAAGTTTATGTTTATTTCGGTAATTTCTAACAGAACCACAGTGACAAAGGGACTCTGCTGCAGCCAATCTTTCTGCTGCCCTTTACCATTTAAGTCTTTCACCTTTGATTTCCTAAATAATGCTAGGCACAAAGACATGTGAAGGGAGACGAAAGTTTCCATGCTGAGACAGAAGCTCTTATCCATTCTATTCTTTATCAAAACCCTCCACAACACCACTCTTCCCAGATCACTACAGTTTGTAATTAACATACAGTACACAGCAACTCATCAAACATTGTAGACAGGGGAAAACATCCCAGAAGCTTAATGGATTTCACACACTAGCAGAAACGGAGGCAGGAAGACAAACAGGTATCACTTGAGAAACTGCCTGCTTGCAACAAATACACAAATCCTACATATCCAGCTAAAGGACATGCATGTATAAACTTAGGAAACTATCCTATTATTTGTGTATCACAGTAGGTTGGAGAAAGCAATGTCCCAGAACCTTAAAGTTCAGACACTGCAAACAGTGCAACCGTTCAGTAGACCTACACCAACAGTACAGACCTGTATTTCATACAAGTATCTCACAGTGTTATATATTAACTTGAGGAAAACAACAGTAAGAAATTCCCAGCAATCAGTACCTGGCAAACCCATTTCACCGACGGATCCTTTTTGTCCTGGAATTCCTGGATCTCCCGGGTATCCTGGGGGGCCCTGATCACCTTTTGGACCTAAAAACAGCAGAGAGAGTCCCATTAGTTAATGTAGTTTAAAATACCTGATGAACAGTCTCTCTGTTGCTAGCTCCAGACGTACCTGGATGTCCTGGAGTACCAGGTTCACCATCCTTCCCTGGGATTCCTGGTTCTCCATAATCCCCACGTAATCCTTTTTCTCCTGCGGCTCCATGGTCCCCTGGACACCAAAAAAACAAACACAATGAGATCAGTTTTATCCAAATTCACTGTAATGCCATATAATAATCCTCCTAGTTACTTTCTCTCTGCTGAACAAGAAAATGGTCAAATTCAAGCTTCAGACATACACATCTCCAGTCACTAAACCAGTGCTAAGGAAAGGCTGCAAACTATTACAATTTTACAGGTTTCTGTGCAAATTGCAAGTTTTATCTTTAAAAAGAAACTGCAAACGAACAAGTGTTTGAGTTAGATTAATGAGCTACTTCTAAAGTGCCAGACAATATCAGGTGTTAACTGAAATGATTGATTTGACTGTTCTGCAGGTTATTTTTCTCTGCTGGTACTAAATATCTTTGGATTGAAGAGGATGAGATGGGCAGAATAAAAGCAGAAATTTGCAGGCTGGGGTCTGTTTGGAACCTATCCTTCCAGGCTGTATGAGCCAGACCAATTTGTAGACCGTGTGTGGTCAGGAAAAGGGAGAGTATGTAAGTTTGTAAATGTGCATTCTGAGTGCTGGAGAGATGAAGTAGTCAGAAACCAAAGAAATTAACCATTTGAATTTCTCAGCAAAGGCTTTTTTATATGTATATGCACCAGTGTGCCTAATCTGGAATTCTGGAAAGGAAATAAAACTGATTATCGATCAGTCAACCTACAGGCTAATGAGAGATAAGTAATGAAAACCAACCCATGTTGATTGGTTTTAAGGCTTTTCATATCACCATATATATATCCATATCCAAAACAAATGAGAAAAATGAATCCAGATGAAATCTTCATAGGCTGGGAGCCTCATCAGCTAGAAAAGTGCCCTCAGAGGCTGTATCTCAGTTTAGAGGCAGATGCACTCCACACTTGGCTCCTGCCATCACTTGCAGTCCCTGGCTGTCCTGGCTGGGAGGCACTGCAAGGAAGCTGAGGGCAAACTGAACCTCTTCCATCCAACCAAACCCCTTTCTGCTGTGATTAATCTGTGTTTCTACAGAACTGAAAGAAAAACACCTACGTTTGCCGTATGAAATTCTTTAATCTTATTTTAAGAACTATTGTATAAAATTAAGATACTTCTGAACTCCAAGTATTGCTGCTTAACGGTATATGAGTGTTAATTACACTTATTCACAGTTAAAAACTTAAGTTACCTTTTTCTCCTTGATCTCCCTTTTGGCCTTTGAGACTAACCATGTCCATGTTGTCCATCGTTCCAGGTTTTCCTGGGAGACCGGCTTCACCTTTATCTCCTTTGACACCGGGATCACCCTGTGGTCCAACTACACCTTTAAAACCTGGGCTACCTATACAGGGATAGCACAGAATATTACACTCACATATAAAACTTTGCAAGAATATTTAGTAGACAACAACAAATAAAATTCAAATTTTGAGCACCAAATAGCATGCTCTGGAACATCTCATTTATCTCATATAAAATGTTTTACATCAGGACTTCACAACAGCTCTGTCAAAAAAGTTAACATATTTTTCCCACTTCACAGGCATTAATTTTAGACTCTCAAAACAACAGGGATGGAAGTTTGGCAATAATACGGGGCATTATTTGAAAGATTTAATTATGACCTTCCCATTGTCTTCTTATAACTTCAAACACAGTATTTTTCTTGGAGCAATGTCTATAACATCCTCACACCTAGCAAACCCTTACGTTGTTGAAGAACAGATCAAAAATTCTGGTTCAGTGCCCAAATACAGGACTGCTCCTAGGATATGGCTTTCTAAATTACACGCTTTCCAACTTACAGCAAAGTTACTTGACATAAAACATTCCTTAGGCCAAACATACTCCTTATACTTGGTTATTTCCAGACTTGTCTTCTGCCAGGAAAAAGGTGGATTTTACAATATCGATCTTCAGAAAATCCCTTACCTTTATCACCAGGAAATCCTCGATCTCCAACTGGTCCAGGAGTTCCTGGCAATCCAGGAGTTCCCATAACTCCCATTTCTCCTTTGGCTCCTGAAACCAAAGTGAAAGAGTGAATAACAGAAATAAAGCAAGCAGTGTAAAGAAGTACAAGAAATGGAATTATTTACTCCCTATCATATTAGGAATCACACTACTTAAGGAAAAATGGAACAAAGAAGATGATCAATCTAAAATAGCCTAATACAGAAAACAACAGTAAAAGTAGTATTATGAAAACCAGAATAAAACACAGTTTGTAATGGGTTTTTGACAGATTCTTAAAACTTCTTATTACAGTAAACAATGCTGTCATTAACAAAGGCATTATTAAAATCACATTCTGTCACTGAAACTGTGCAGACCTATCCCCTTTATTACAGACTAACGGCTAGTTCCTGCAGGTTGCTGGATTTGATCCACCAAAGAACTTGGGTAGCAGTTAAGCTACACGTACACATAGCTGCTTTACTGACATCAGCCCATGTGTTTTCCCAAGCTTGGGCTCTTTGATGGATCAATCTCTAACCAAGTGAAAGGGCATGTGACCACAACTTAACAAAACGGTTGTCAAAGATGCCGGGTTCTGAGGGAAAGGTTGTTTACCTGACGATCCTTTCAGTCCAATGGCCCCTTGAGGGCCTGGCAGGCCAGGTAATCCCACAGACCCTGGTACTCCAGGCTGGCCCTGGCTACCTTTATCCCCTTTTGGTCCTGGCATATCTAGACCTGGGATACCAGGGAAGCCCCTTTCTCCTTTTATTCCAGGAAATCCTAGGAAAAACAGAAGATACAGGGTTAGTCCTTAACGGAGCACGGGGAACACCACTAACAAGAATATCTGATAATGTCCACCTGCGGTTCAGAAATTACATGCCGTGAAGAATGAAGACTCAAAGCCAGACAACAGAAATAGTCTGCATTTCCTAAGTGAGGCTTTGATCCTCTATATATTACCCACCGAAGGTCTCAGGAGACCAAATAAAATGACAGAGGTTTTCTCAGGTGGCCTTGACCTGCATTTTGGACCAGACAGAGGAGGCCAGCCAACATGTCCCCCCATGCACCCTCACCAATCTCACACCACAAATCAGTTCACAAGCAACACTTTTACCAACGCCGATATCCATTTATGCCAAAAGTCTGCTCCTAAGCACCATCATGGGAGTATTTTTCTCTCACCTGGCGGTCCCTGGGGTCCCGGCTGCCCAGAGGGCCCCGGTGATCCCTGCGGGCCAAGGCCCGGTGCACCCGGAGGGCCCTGCAAGCCTTGCAGTCCTGGGAGACCGGGGTCACCTGTGGGGAGATACAGACATAGACTGAGCATCCTCTGATGTTATTTAAAATAGAAATACAGTTTTCTTGCAACATTACCTCTGAATCCTTGCTGCCCAGGTATGCCCGGAAAGCCTTGCTCGCCACGTAAGCCAGGCAGTCCTGGATTTCCCTTTTCTCCAGGGATGCCAGCTGGGCCTGGGGGGCCTGGCAATCCCTTAGGGCCAGGGAGACCTACACCAGGTTCACCCTAGCCAAAGAAACACAACAGATTAGGAATCAACCCATCAAACTGAAGAATTCATTCACTGCCTGTGTGTAATCACTCAGAGGCAGAGCGCTATACATGACTTCAGGGGAGAGACGTAAGCCCGTTAGCATTGTTGTCAAGCATTCATCCATCTACTCTGTTCCTTTGTGTGTACAGAGGGGAACATAAAATGATGGAAAGTTTGGCCAATTTTTTTCTTTTTTTAAAGATCTTAGCACAAATTCCTGTTAACATGGGCAGTCACAGATAACAGCATCAGCAGCTGACACCTACTTTTTGACCTTGTAAACCTGGTACACCTGGCAAACCATCCAGGCCAGGGGTTCCCGGATTCCCCGGCAGACCAGGCGAGCCAGGCTGACCCTGGAAACCTATAAAACAAAAGAAAACTCACATCATTACCATCTCTGCCTGTAAGAGTATTTTTCTGTTTCTTCAAGCCTCTAACTGAACTATTCACATCCTCACAGGGACGTGTTTAAAACGGTCTGTGTAGTCTTTCATGTCAAACTTCTAGGGATGCCAGCACCCAAATATGTTAACAGAGATTAAAACGCTGAGCTTCATGCAGCATTTGGCTTCTGATGAGAAGCAACCACCCAGAAGAAATAAATGCTTGAGTGTCTCTTCTTAAATTAATTGAGCCTTGTGGGTTCATGTCACTGAGAAACATCCTGTCTGCAAAACTGGGTTCCCAAAGTCTTCTTCAGAAAAGGCAACTTGAAGTGTGGGGCATCAGACTGAGGGATGCAGAATAAAAGCCACCTGTGAATCAACACCTTTTGTTCAGTGTGTGTCATGTGACATGTCCTACACATCCTGCCGTGGATTGCACACAGAAGGTTTCTTTGTCCATACACTGCACCTTGAGAATGCAGGAGGGAATACATACTACATTCTGCAAATCACTTAAAGATAGCACTCACTCCACATCAGCACACAATAAATTGAGATGAAGCTCCTCTCCCAGGCAAAAGTCTCAGGGAGTGGGAAATCCAGCTTTTGAGCTAAGCCTCAGGGAAGTCAGTGGCCAGAGCTAAATTCAAGGAAGGGTGCTTGGAAGAAATGTATCTGATATGTCATTCCTTTCTTGCTGGCATTAAAGAGCATACAGCAATCCTTTTCCAGATGCAACAGACCTCTTCCGTTCAGGTTCGTCCCACACCAGTCTCAGAGGAACTAGAGGTGGTCACAAGTAAAGATTTGCCCTTTCTCCTTATTAAGTCTTTCTGACACTTCCAGTGTGTGGAATCATAATAAACGAAACAATAATGAAGACAAACAAGAATTTTGGGGATTGAGGTGGCTGCTGAAAGCTTGGTCATCTAGTTCTAAATGAATAGCAGCACTATGAAATACATCCCCAAAAATCCAAAATTAGAATATGAACATTCAGACCCTCTCTAAGCTACGTGCACATTCTGATAATGGCCATGCAGGGAGGACAAACTTATGCCAAGCAAGCTGGTATTCTAACCAAACCACACCTAGCCACCTGGGACAAAGCAGAGCTGCTAGCTCTGGCCCCAGAATGTTAGTGTTATGTTAGCATTTTTTTTTGACCAACTACACACAGTGCTTCATCTCTCAGCAAGGTCATTTCATCTCTCAGCAACCTCAGCTGCTGCTATGTAAGATGCTGTACTCTATCATTTTCTATTCTGGCAGTATCTGCAGCGCATCACTGCACAGAGCAGAAGTGCGTTGAAAGCACGCCCATTGTGGTGCTTGTGCAAAGGAAGTTCTTCAGCTACACCTCCCACATCTCATGCAGCTGTGGCTGGATGACAGTATAGGCCTCCATCCACACTACACTTACACCAGCTCTTGTTAGATGGTTAACTTTATCTTACCTTTGGGTCCTGGAGGTCCAGGGAACCCTATACCTGGCTGCCCAACAGCACCTTTTTCTCCTGGCAGGCCGGGTCTACCTGGAAGCCCAGGATTCCCTTTGTCACCTTGGAAAGTGAAAGCAAGACAAATGTTAATACAACTAGTCTAGCTTCTGGGGAATAGAGCCATTATGATCATCAGACGAGGATTAACAGGCTACGGTACCTTGGGGTCCAGGGAAACCAGGTGGCCCAGGAAGGCCATCTGCCCCAGGAGGTCCAGGGAGTGATACAGTTCGTCCTGCTTCACCCTTTGCTCCTGTGAATATAAAGACGTATTAAGTACAGGCACTGATGAAACTGAACAAGGGAGTTTCATCTAGCCAGCAACATTAGTTCATCCAGACATCACAACTGACTTATTCTTAATTTTTTTTTGTAGAAGATTTGCAGAAAACCAGGATTAACTCAGTTTAGGATGAACCTAAACCACCCTCTTTTGGCCTAACAAACTCTTCAAGAAAATTGCCCTCAAAGAATTGCAGTTATACTGCTGAAAGCAAACACTGATTTAAATTAGAAGGTCTTTTTATTTCAGTCTTAAATTCCAGTGATCCTCTAAGTTGTACTTAAAGAGCACAAGTCTTTAATTATTTTTTTTTTTAATGCATACTATAGCATTACCTGGAAGACCTGGTAAACCTGGGGTTCCAGCAAAGCCTCTGTCTCCTTTGTCACCAGGTAAGCCTGCAGCACCTATCCCAGGAGGGCCAGGAAAACCTCTTTCACCACGTACTCCAGGGAATCCAGGTTGGCCAGGGGGACCACGTTCTCCTTTCAAACCAACTGTACCCTAATTTTGGAAAATATTAAGTGTAGTCCTTGCCTGATTGGGAAGACAGAACATGTCATCCTCTCTCTTTGAACATTCTTTAACTTGGGTTTAGCACAGGTATCTGTAATGCTGAAAAAAGTGGATTTTTTATCACCGCATTCAAAGGAAATACAGCTGGGTTCCACGTGGATGTGGAATAGCACATGAATATCAGACCTAGTGTGCAATGCAGCTAACTGGACCGTATAGGCTATTTTCCCAGTGGTGGATCTGGAAGCAGATGTGAGCTCCACATCCATATCAGCTAAACTTGCTATCAGTGCAAAACTTGGAAGCGTTAGTTCCCGCAAGAAGAGAAGTATGCTAGGAGAGTTGAATCTTGTCTTAACAATTTCTACTTGGATAACTGCATTCCTTGAATCATCTCTAGATATCAGCTAAATCATCCACACTAGCTCTCACTATCAAGCTGTGAAAAAGGAAGAAAGGAACAAAACCATTGTCCACGCCCACAACTTTGTGGGGGGAATTAACCTTGCCCTGTAGTCCTGAAAGTAACAAGCCATGCTGAATACATCTGAGTCAGATCACTTATTTGCACAACATCTAAAAAGAAAGGGTCAAAATCTAACTCTGAAATAGTTCATTGTTGAAGAAACGTCTTCCTCACAAGTTCCAGGGTAACTGGAGCCTTGCTCAGAGGAAGAATGAAATACTCAAGGTAAGGACAAGACATTGAACAATGAATGAGGCCACTAATCATAAAGCATGTATACAGCACAAAAGCATGTGATTCTGATCTGAAAGACAGAATATGTAGGACAGTATGTAAAATAAATGAACACACAGTAGGACAATATGTAAACATAAAGAAACACACATACCGATGCTCCTTTTGGACCCTGGGCACCTGGCAATCCATCTTTTCCTGGTCTTCCTTCTCTTCCAGGAATACCTGGTTGTCCTGGGAAACCAGGATCTCCCTTTTCACCTTTCAGGATAGAATCATAAGTGAAATCTCCTGGTTCTCCTTTTGCCCCAGGGCTGCCCATAAGTCCTGGAGTGCCGGGGGGGCCCTGAAATTTCATAAATTCAGATGTCATCGGTTGCCCTACCAACTTTTCAACTTATACAAGAGAAAACAAATCTTCAGAGATTAAAGTGGAGACCCAAATCAAGTAAACCTGTAAGTTTTTGACTAAGTCAAACGAGAATATTTTTCAGAACACAGCAGTAGGAATAAGGAATTAATGCAAATCTTCATGTTTTGACCATTCTGACATTTAGCATTTAACAGGTATATAATTTTTATGGTGCATATAAACTTACACCACTTACACAAGAACTGCAGGCCATGACACCAAAAAACTACTGTAAATTTTCAGCAGACTACCCACTGGATTTCAGTTATGCGTATTTATACAATATCAGCACCAAGGTAAATGAAGCTTTTTAAAAGGCATTTTCAGAGTCAAAGTATTTGTCCCAACCTTTAAATGCTGAGCGTTGTAACACTGTGGAACCTATTTTCCAGATGCAAATGCAATAAAAGTATCTCCCCACTTCCATGATCACTTAGGATACCAGCAGAAGTAGTACTTACATAGGAAAGTAACACACTTCCAGTATGCAAAGACAAACTCAGCCAAACTTACAGGTTTAAATTGTTTATACAAGCCCCACCAATTATTTTCTTTCTTTCAAAACCTTTTAAATCACCTATAATATACACTGAATATATAGATTGTCTACAAAATTAAATGAATTGTCTTATTCAAAACTCAAATGTTATTCACAAGAGCTGAGGCTAACTAAAAGCTGAAAGCTTCTCCCTGGGTAGTTTACTTATACCATTTCACTGACACAAATTTCCTTTCATCACTAATGTTCATTGATTTTGTACAATCCAGAATCACAGTCAGTTGGTGCTATCAGAATACTATGCACATACTCAGAAGAGTCTTCTAAGCTCTCCTGGGAAAAAATTATCTACCTAATAATATACCTATAGAATTTCCAGAATTTTTTTTTTTCTAGGACTTCTATGAACTTTTCTCACAGGAACAGTGTCTCTAATTTCAAGTGAATCAGAGCTACTCACTAGGGTAGTAAAGCACAAACCTCATGGGCAACGACCACTGCTTATGGCTGATATGCGCCCTCCACTTAAAGCCGAACCAAAACGCGGACAACTATAATTTTTCCATCAGCTTTGGTAGGTCCTGGATCAGACTCTGATGTTCTGGCATGGATCTAAACAACATGAGCTTGAGAGGCTGACCTCTAGGTAGTTTTTTACAAGCTAAAGTATACACTGGATCACCACCTGGCTGAACTTTGTGGTGCAAAACAGGCTTAAAAGCACTCAGAACAGCAGCCAGTGCTTGTCTGATGAAAGACATGAACAGAACTTAAGAGGCAATAAAAGGAAAACATAAAGGTGTGGCAAAACATGTACTGAGAACAAATGCCAGACACAAAAAAAGCTTAAATACATTAGGATGTCTTTTATTTTGCTCCACTGTTTCTTTCAAGGATCCCATTGATATTACAGTAAATTCTGTTGCTGAGTAATGCCATCCTATTTATCATGGTGGAAAGAGAGAATGGACTCCCTCCTAGCCAACTTTCATTGGCTGAATCTACGCTTTACTGATACTCAAGGGAGAGATATAGGTTCTTTGAGTAAGGAATTCATACAGGCGGGGTTGGTTTAACTGCTGAAGGTGTCTCTCTCACCACTGGTGACAGAGGGAGTTTGTGTAACTCCAGTGTGTGGTAAAGCTAGTGCATATGAACGTCACGGAGAAATCATGTTGCCAAAAATGATCAGCTGGAAGGAGAAAACAGCTTTGGGAGAATAAGTCTGGGAAGACTCTGACAAATTCAGTCCTCTTACATTAGGAATGGTACCAAAATCCATGCTATGCTGCAGAAACGTGTATGCTAAGGTAGGTCTTGAGAACATACCACAGTGTACATAGGGACCCTCCAGTAAAATCTGACAAGATCAGATGTTGTTGTGCTAGTACAGTGCTCACCTAGGAGTAATTTGTGTTATGCTTATGGCTGTTCTGATATCCAGCCTTACTCACTCAGAGTCATGTTGTGCTGCATCAGTATAATTTACAAGTGATCATATTGTCAGGATACTATTCAGTTTCTCAGTCTTCCTTTATTTCTTCAAAACTACTTAGCCTTCCTGCTAACAAATTATGTTTTATGGAATATACTGCTTACATTTCCCAGAACTGGGAATATACTGCCAAAGTATATTGTATACTGATATTGGATTGCTTACACTACACTAGACAGCACTCTCTCTCTCAATATATATGGACAAAACAGCAAAGAGCTATTGGAAAGATAGGTCAGGGCAGACCTACATCTGGCAAAGTATATTGTATACTGATATTGGATTGCTTACACTACACTAGACAGCACTCTCTCTCTCAATATATATGGACAAAACAGCAAAGAGCTATTGGAAAGATTCATGAGAAGGTCAGGGCAGACGTACATCTGGTTTTTTTCTTCACTGAAAGGGTTGTCAGGCATTGGAACGGGCTGCACAGGGAAGTGGTGGAGTCACCACGTTAAGAGACGTGTGGATGTGGTGCTCAGGGACATGGTTTAGTGGTGGACTTGGCAGTGCTGAGTTAACAGTTGGACTTCATGATCTTAAAGGTCTTTTCCAACCTAAACGATTCTATGATTCTATGTTTCCTGCAAAATCCTACTTTTTACTGAACTCCACTGCTTAGCTTGCTCAGCCAGAAGGTCATGTGCCCTGCTGTGTTCATGTGGTGGGCAAACAAAGATATATAACCCATTTCTGACAGCTCTTTTTTCCTCTCATATCTCAACCACGCTGCTTCCTAGTTCATTTTGCTAGGCACAGTACCTTAAATTTATCATATCACTGTGCTGGTCTTTTTTAAACAGAACTATTACACAACCACACTGACGATCACATTGGCTTTTATCATATGCCTCACAGGACGTGTAGCATTTGTCAGGGCATTACTTACAGGTACGCCTGGAAGGCCATCAAGTCCAGGTAAACCTCTGTCACCCTTGAAACCTGATTGTCCTGGAAAACCTTATCAGAGAGACAAAAACACAATTCTGTTTATTACATGCTTTTACAAGTAGCTCATTGTGTGTGAATTCTTTGTGATCCTTCTCAAAGTGTCTCATTCCATCCCCAGTTATACCAACATAATTCTGCTAAAGTCAGTGAAATTGTCTGGATTCATGTGCTCATGCCCTGTATGTGTCTGCATTCATACAGTGAGGAGTTGATGATTCATTTGACTTAGGAATGATTTCACATTACTACTTAGACCTATCATGTAACCACAGCAGTCTCAAAACTACCTAAACCGTATACATTGTTTTTAACAGCCAGTTGAACAGACATGAGGTACAATGTCACTGTTCACATGTGGCACTGCTCTCATACAGCAGCAGAAATACAATTATTTTTTTGGCCACAGAATCTAATGCTAGGATTGGGAACATTCCCACTGACAAGCCTGGTACATAGGGCAAATGCTTCCCACACTGTTTTTCACTTTCACAATCTTCCACGAAAATACTTGGGCCGCAGTTTGCAAAGACTCTCCACTGTGGCCAATTTCTGCTTCCTTGGTGATTCTTGTTGATTACACTGGAAATTTGGAATCAGGATAAAAATAGGATTATTCCATCCTCCTTGCATTAGTTTCACAAACAATTTGTTTAGTGGGACAAAAAGTAATTAATTTTATCACATATGCTGCATTTATAGATTTTAGCCTAAGCAGTTCATTCTCAGGTAGTTAATGATTTTTTACCTGCTGGACCTGGTGGCCCTTGTGGTCCTGGAAGTCCAGGAGGTCCTACTTTATCACATAAGGCACAGGACTCCCCTTTGTCACCTGAAAACAAACAAAAAAACAAACAACAAAACTAATGAACAACAATGAAAATATTTAAGATAACTGCAAGCAGGTGGAATCGGGGTAAATGTCAATATAACACACAATGTTGAAAGAATGAAAATAAATGTGCTGCTTCTAATTACATGCTTCAAAAAGAATTTATCAGCAAACTGATACTCAAAATTCTTGAAAATTCTTGAAAATTTTTAAAGGAATGGCATGCAAATCAACTTAAGTCTTACCCTGGAGATAGTATTTTAACAAAATGGTTAAAATGGATGGGGCTGAAGAGGACCAAAAAGAAGAAAAGAAATATACACTGGGCATAGAAGAAATAAAAATAATGAAGCAGAAAAAGAGAACCTCTACAGTCACTGCAATTCTGCAGTTTTAGAAAAGCAGTGAGCGGAATGAGGTTAGGAAGGAACAACTGTTGTGTAAATGAGTGCAGCTCATTCGTTGTATATGTCCATTTAGTCAGTGCTGCTAAAACACATGGTTGACAGTCCTATTTATAGCTGTTACAATTTTACCTTCAATTATACTCATGGCAATGATTCATAAGCCATTTCCATTCCCAACCCATCTCCCCCCTCTAATTCTTCATCTCAGAATTCACATCTTAAATTGCCATGAACAGTTCAATTTACACTTAATGGGACTATACTCAACCCTTTCTTTCTTCCCAGCTCCTCTTTCAGCCCTGCGCCATCCTTTATCACTTTCCAGCGATGTGTAGGCTAAGTGAAATGTAAGTGAAGTTTGTGTCACACAACTCAACGCACAGTATCCTTCTTTTACTCACAAGAGACTGAAGAAACACATTCCATGTCCACAAATCATTTGTTTAACTAACTTTAAGTACACTTTCTCAGGATCCTGCTTAACTTGCTCAGCTTCTTTACATACCCAAGCTTCAGGGTACAGAGCATTAGAAAGCAACCCCTTTAAAACAGCATTACCTTTCTCTCCCATCTCTCCTGGAAATCCATCTCTTCCTGGAGGTCCAGGACTACCTGGTGCACCAGGTTCTCCCTGCTGGCATTGATCAATTCCATCTGCAAAGGAAATGCAATAAGAATACTGTTTGACAAGCCCAAGTTCCTGTGGCAGAGCTGCATTTATGAATGTCCCAGCTGAATGTATCTATGAGCAGTGATAAGTCAGGATAGCATTTTACTTTTCTTCCTATTTGTTTTACTCTGAAAAATTTAACTGGAGTTTTGTATTCTGATTCTGTATACATTCTTATATATTCTGATTCTATATATATTCTTAAGAAACCCCAAGAACTAAAAAAAAAAAAAGTCATGCTCTGCCATAGTAAGGTCACAAACAACTTCCACATAAAATCTATTTTTATTTTAAACTTTGACTAAGAAAAATATTGTGAGTGAAAAAATGTTGTTCTGACTCTGAAGAGAATGGATAATATTGAAGTTCTAAAGAAATTCATTAAGTAGAATGTACCCTGACTTCTATTTTCAATGTTTTAGGAAACTTCCTAGTCAAGAGCAGCTTGACATCTGTTCTTGACAACAACTAGGCACCTCCAATTGTTTTTGAACCAACTATTTTTAACTTAGGAATCCTATAGAGAATAATGTTCCTTTCCATAGTTTTACACTACCTAAACTACTGTAATAGGGACATCATTCTTTATGTTTAAATGACAAGTTTAACTCAGAACATCAGTATCACCCACAGCAAAAGTTTTCCTTCAATGAATGAGTTAAAACATCAGTTGTAAGGAATTATTGAGCATGGATGGACTGCTTTCATATGTACTTTTTTTACGCTTCATTGCAGAGCAAAACCAAAACATTTTTCTCTTTAAAAATGCTTTATCAGAATCTAATTATCCATAGCTGTATCATGTTGTTATCATTACTACTACTATTATCGTGTACTTGTCATATCATTACTAGTTTTTCATTTATCTCTATAAAGCAAGTGTTGACCCCATTCTCCTGTAAGATAATTTCATTTTACGATAAAAACTGTCAGACTAGTATCTCAGTCAGCAGTTCTTACACCTGTTACATAGATTGGTACTGCAGACTTGTAAATTGTGATATTGAACAGCTACCTTTTATGACAAGAATATTAGCAGCTGTTATTTTTCTATTGAAAATCTATAACTATATCTAAATTGGCACATCAGGACACAAAGGAAACCAGTATGTATTAAGGTGAATTACTTGGTTATATTGTAAAAGTCAACAATGTACTTTTGAAGAGATTTTAAAAACATTTAGCAAAGAATCCTTGTTCCAGTAAGGAGATGAGCAGCTCACTGCATCATGGAACAGGTTTTACTCGGCCTATTAACAACTCATATACGTTTCTTCCACGATGTAGATGCATTCTTATTATAGCTGTTACACTCTTGTCTCCTTATCCTTTTTTACGTGCATGCAATGTCCATTACTGAGCATTCATTGTTAAAAGCAACCAAGCGCTTGACCTACCTGTTTTGCCTGGAGGACCTGGAGGGCCAGGCAACCCCGGAGGACCAGGGAAGCCATCTCTTCCAGGGGGTCCAGGCAAAGGGAATCCCGGAGAACCCTTTTCACCTTTTTCACCTCTCTGTCCAGGGACACCAGGAGATCCTACCCTGTCTGGCAGTGGCTGACCTTTGGACAGAGAAAAACATACAGGAAAACGTTACAAGCAGAAAGACGGCGACATTATCAACACATTAGATTCCATTAGGTTTCAGAGAGAAAGAGAAAGATATTTGTTTAAAATAAAAAGGGACTGTATTTCTACTATTGGTGATTTACAGAAGAAAGGTTTCATAGACACTACAGCTCAGAATAACTCACTCTGGTTAGGTCCCCAGGCAAACACTCTTATTCTGTACTAGCTGCCTTTCTGAGATTTAGTTTAATCAACTTCTGCTGCGTAGGAAAAAGTGGTGACATGGGATTTAATGCAGCTATTACACTTCGAAACTATCACCCTCTTTCTTATTTCATAATAAACCAAATCTTAAACACATCTAGAAAATGAGAGCATACCTAAGAACTTCAGTAAATAAGTATTTAACAAAGCTAGCAGATTTTAGGAATGCTAAAACCAAAACTGTTTGTAGGAATAATAAACACGCAACAGCCAATAAAGAGAAGCAGTCAAACAGCTAGAAAAAACTACTTCAAGTCTCCTTTCAGCTATTTGTACAGTCACACACGTCTTCATGATTTAGTGAGTTATTTCAGTTCACAACTAAGCACTAGACTTGATTGTTCAACCATTTTGAGACTTCTGCAGCACTGCAGATGATACGAAAGTCACACAAATCTCAGTTTCTGTAGGGTAATGACAGAGTAAGAGCTACTATTTTTCTTGTAATTTCACACACAATCCTTCAGGGACTATTACAGCCTGCAGTATATAGCATCTCCTCCCGAAACTGTGAAAAATTTCCTGGACGCTATCTGACCTTGGCTCACATTAATTTCATACTTAGCTCACTGTCAAGATAGAAAATGCAAGCAAAGGAGTAATAGTATCACTGCAGGATGTGCAAGTGTCAGGTTTCCACCAATGATTTGCTTAATTTAAAAAAAGCAAATATCATGGTTTAGAGGGGGACTTTTTACAAGGGCCTGTAGTGACAGGACAAGGGGTAACGGGTTTAAATTGAAAGTGGGTAGGTTTAGATTAGATATCAGGAAGAAGTTCTTCCCAGAGAGGGTGGTGAGGCACTGGAACAGGTTGCCCAGAGAAGCTGTGGATGCCCCATCCCTGGAAGTGTTCAAGGCCAGGCTGGATGAGGCTCTGAGCAACCTGGGCTAGTGGAAGGTGTCCCTGCCCATGGCAGGGGGGGTGGAACTAGATGGTCTTTAAGGTCCCTTCCAACCCAACCTATTCTGTGATACTATGCACAAATATACGTAACAGTAGTGTTATCATGGATGTGAAGATGTTAAGACTATGAAAAACGCAACATTTACAGGCAAAAGAAATAACTTTTATTAGATCAACTTACAACCAAAAAAAAAGCAGGAAGCCTTCGGGAATTACTTTGATCTAATAAATGTTATTATTTCTCCCTACAAACCTTGTTTTATTATATTGATGCAAACACGTACAGAGATGAAATGAGAGCAAAACAAATAATCTACAGGTGAATATGCAGACACAGGTACATATGCACAGACCCACGCACATATTCACATTTTACCACTCTTGCCCAAAGGAGCCATACTCTCTGGGTATCTCTGACGGCCTGTGCACACTAATTCTTCAATTTAAGCAGAAAGTTCTCAGCGGTCTGCACAAAAAGCAAGGCTGGATCACACCAGAGACATGAGAAAGGCAATCTACAGGAAGGGTCTAGGGGGCTGACTGGACCCCCAGCAAGGTCACTGCCTGGATGCTCTGTAAGTCAGTAGCTGGCAGCAGCAAAGGAGAACATCTCTTGCCCAAGAAAAACACAAGGAAAATACGAACAAAAATCAGTGGCCATAAGTTCATACCTGGAGGTCCTGGGATTCCTTGTATACCAGGGAAACCTGCAGAAAGAGAGGTTTTCAATTAGGCTACAATGTTAGCAATGCCATCATCAGTGAACTTCTAGCATGAGGTATTTCAGTGCACATTACAAGGTAGTATGCCCTGAATCAAAGGTTAAGCTAAATGATCTATAGAGATCTCCAAACCATACATTTAGGGGAAAAGGCCCTGCAGTGTGCTATTTTCTCCACTGATCTTTCTTCAATGGGGTAACGTCTATAATGGGGAAAATGGGAAAGGGAATGCTTGGTTTTCCCTGTTTGCTGAAGAATTTTGTAAATTATGCAAGCCAATTTTAAGATTAAAATTTAGCTACTGACTTTTCTAAAGAAGTCTCAAAATTCTCTGCACTATAACTCCCTTTATGCTTATAATCTTACTGGATTATTTAACTGCCATAAAAACAGATCACAGTTTATCCTTTTCCAATACATATCTGAAAGGCAGATCAGCCTTTCAGCATCCTAAAAACTACAACAATATGTAATAACCTGAAAGCAATTAAATAAGTCACTGGGACATTTCACTGTCACACAGAGCTCCTGAGCTCACACATAGTGCCATTTTAATTTCCTTTAATAAGAAAACTAAAAGCAAAACTCAATCAAAAACAAGACAAAATACATACCTTTTTCACCTTTTTGACCTTTCAGTCCAGGCAAACCTGAAACTCCAGGCTCTCCTTTTTCACCAAAGGTATCTATTGGTCCAGGATCTATAACCTGAATCACAGGACAAAGACTGGGACACTAGAAACAGGCAGCTGTGCCCCCATTTGTATCTCCCCCACCCTGACCTGATGGTGCAGAGGCCATTTTATTTTGCAATAATAATTTTGAGCAGTTTTGGTTACTTGCCATTTCAGTGATACATAACAACTGCTGTGAGAGGGTTGTAGCTGCTGAGGAATTACCACAGAAAATAAAGATTTCCTATTCTATCAAAATTCCTTCGTGTCAGTAGTAAGATTCAGCGGAGAGTCTTATAGCACCTTTCTGAACAAGAGGGATTCCAAGAAACCTCAGCATGGTCTAAGCACTGACCCATTAGGCTTGTATTATCTTTAAATTTAAAATATTCTGTTCTGGCAATTTCTGCTAATGTTGATCTGAGCTTGACACATAGGATACTAACATTTACAATAAAATATTCAGGAAGAACGCATCATTTTTCAAATGAAATTAGCAGATGGTGGGAATTTCCCCCCATTTTGGGAAACCAGCACCATCAATGATCTATGGGTTGCTGACTAATCTCATTTTTTATTTGAAGTGTTAAAAAATTTATAGACTGCAAAGCTGACAGACTTACTCTTTTGAACTCTCTTTTGGATACTCTGTATTGATTAACAATGCCTGTCACTGAAACTCATATTCTTTGAGAGCTGCTCTCCCAAAATTCAAACATACTTAGTAGAACCGTATCCAACTTCTGTTTCCATCAAGAAAAAAATGAGATGACTGATTAGAATGAGATGAGAACATGCATTGTCTCTCTTTTTTTCCTCATTCTTTGAGCACTTTGTCTTTCACAAAATTTATATTTTGATTTAAGTTTACAATAAAACATGAATTTTTTTTACTTACTCTTCCTGGAGGTCCTGGAAAACCTCGTTCACCTTTGTCACCCTAAAATCAAAATACAATTTACCGTTTAAATCCAGACAGATTGTCTTCCCCACAAAATAAGATTTCCTTAGCAAATGAACACTTTGATACAGATTCATACAACTTCCAATTGATAAGTACCTGGACTAATATAATCAGCAGTAGGTAGTTAGTTGGTAGGCTTGTACTGCTTTGCACTAAGTAAAGACAAACTGGGATTTTTAGGAAAGTACATTTGTACATATGCTGGCTAGACAAAGAGCTTGTGATAATAAAGCCTGCATTAATCAATTTATAGAAGAGGTCTAAACCAGGGGTACCTAAGCTACCTCAATTTTGACTTTTTCTAGCCTCTGAGCGATGACTTTACAATTTAGTAACATTCATTTAACATTGCTTTATGTGCATTCTTTGCTTTAATGCACATCTATGAACATGCCATACAAGTTCTTAACTCCTCATTCTGTGTGATGGGAAGCAAAGGCCGCCACTACTCACCTTCAAACCAGGTTCCCCAGGTCGTCCTGGAATCCCAAACCCACCAGGCAAACCCTGTGTGTAGAAGACAGCAAAACCAGAAAAGACAAATATAGTTGCATCAAAGTTTTAAATTTTCAAACCAATCACTAATTCATTGAAAGCAACAACTTTCAGTAAACAATTCAGAAGGCTAGAAAATTTCAACCATTGATAATACAGAGACAGTTCTTTGTTTTGAATGGAAGAAACAGTAAAATACATACGGGATCTCCTTTTGGTCCTGGTTCACCATCTTTTCCAGGCTTTCCCTGTAAAACACCATGTTCCACTCTGCTTAAACAGACAGCCACATACATGCAATTTCTAAATACGGTGGGTGAAGCACTAGAACAAAATGTGTGCTAACACAGCTAGCAGTGCAGAGACTACAAAGCATGCAAATTGTGGCTGCCTAGTGCTTATGTTACTCAACATCCTACAAGCTGCAGAATTAAATAAAATCCTGCAAATCTGTTCCCAGATCTAGGAATAACATACAGATTTCCTTGTCAAGGAAGCTTAACGACAAAATATATCAACAGCACAGGAAACTGGAACCAGACCCAGAAACTTTTCCTTTCATAGCAATCCCTTTCTATATATATATTCTCCAGCCTCACAAAACCTTTATTCATAGACATTAGGTGTCTCAGCTTCAGCAGAAGGCTTGGAGAGTGGCCCTGTATCAGATCACATGGTAATGTAGTGGTAAAAAACACTTCCTCTAAATTGAAAGCTGTAATTTTAAATCACAAGGCAGACGATAACCTAAAATCCAAGACTACCACCTCCAGAGCAAAATGATTCACCATTAGACCACTGTGTTAGCCTACAGAGGGGAATCAGGTTTCCTTGAGGTAATCAACAGGTACATGACAAATGACCTAGACAGACTAACCTACTTTTCAGCATTCCCTTCCGCTTCCTAAGGGCTGTGGCACCTAGGCTTGTAGCCTGTTCCACTGGAGACCAGCTTTTAGTTGGTGTCACAGTGCTTAGATTGTATCCGTGCCATAAGCAATATGAGTATATCCCATAAAACCATGAAAATGTCTGTACTTAAAGCAGTAATAGTGCATGCAATTCAGTCTAAAAAAATAAACCCAGCAGTTTCAGGTCAAAAAATTCTGTCTAAAACAATGCAGTTGAAGGATAAAAATTATACAATTAAAGATGCTCTGGTTTCCTCACAAGAGGCAAACATTTCTCTACCCTCTCAGCTTTCAAGCACTCATTTACTGTAAGAGTAAAAATACACAGGATAGCAAGGATAATCCCATCACATATCTTTACTAAAAGGATGACAGAACATGTGACCATGAAGTATATTAGAGAGAGGGATTTTCTCTTTTTCAGACTGAAGTACAAGTGAATGCCTGTAGGTGTGCTGGGTCTTTTTCTAACACTTCACGGAGACCCACAATTTGAGAAACAGTATCTTAGGGATGTTTTCATGTAGAAAACATGAGTTTGCTACCAGCACAGCTATGAAAGACACAGCATGACTCATGCAGAAGTTGTATGGATGAGACTATGACATAGGTCAGCCTAGGCAGGTGTAACAAACCTTATGGCCTCAAGCATCTACGGTCAGGTTACACACCAGCAAGCGACATACCTCAGCCATCTAAATTTTTTCCTCCATTCCTCTTCTTTGTAAGAAATGGTACCTTTAGGCTAACCAGGCTTATTTTGTAGATTGCATGTGAAAGTATTTGAAATAAATTTAACACATTCCATTTAGCTAAAGCCATTCCTACAGAGTGATCTGGTTTGCTTTGCTTTTCCTTCTGTTCTGGAATGACTTCATCCCACTTTGTTGGGTTCAGTGGGAGTCTTGCACTTCTCTTCAGCACCGCAAGCTACAGTTATGTGTTCTTAGTTATCTGAAAGCATGTTACATACTAACACTACTGTATGTTATTGCTACCTTGACTTATACACCTGTCCTACAGCAATACTTGCTTGTTTGAAATAAACCAAATTTGCTGTTTCACTAATGGTTACTAAGTTTAATTAGCTCATGGAAACAATGCAATGACTGGAATTATGATATTGATAAAGTTGAGCATGCTTACACGTGGGCCAGGCTTCCCAGGTTCACCCTTTTCTCCTTTGAAACCTGAACCTGGATATCCCTGGAAAATAAATACACACCAGATTAACAATACTGCAAAATGCTAAAACAAATTCACTTTTATCAAATAGGTATAAAGATATTCAGGGCCATTATCATATTCTTCACAACTTCTACAATAATTAACAAACATCTACACAATACTCACTGGGGCTCCTGGTTCACCCTTGTAACCTGGATCACCCTAATGAAATTATTAAAAAAATGTAGATCAGTAAGCAAAATCTTAACCATTATTTATTTAGGTTGTAAATAATTTAATTTAAATTATTATTAAATCAAATCAGAAAAAGCATATTTAACTCTGTTCTCCGCTTCAAGAACTATGCCTAACAGTATGATGTGCAAGATGAAGTTAGACAAACACAAAATATGAATCCATTAAGCTAATTTATTATACTAGTATATATTGCTTAAACTGACTAATTCAATAATTGAAAAATTCATTAGCACTCAGATTCCATTAATGGCATTCTGTATATGAAAAGTCCACTATAAGGTACTTAATTCAAATTTTCAGAATATTTGGTGTTTACAGGACTATGCTTATCAATCCTCCTTCCTCAGAAAGTCCTCTGCTGTATGCTTTATTTATTTATGCTATTATTTATTCATTTATCATTATTCATATATTTTTCAGAGAAACCTCTAGAAAGAAAACCAAAATTCATCCATGAAGTAAAACAGAGAGAAATTTTGGAAAAAAATGTTGTAGGTGACTTAATACCTTTTTTCTCTTGTTTCACTTAGGTTTGCTAATTCCTGATCATATTTTAATAAAGAGTGCAACAAGATTAATCATTTAAGGTCTCACCTTTTCTCCCTTTATGACTTCAGTGCCTTTTTCTTTCACATGTGGTGATGGTCCTGGTGGTCCTGGGGGACCCCTTACCCCTTGTTCTCCCTGGCAAATCCATGATAGTCCATTGAAAACAGTACTGATACTGAGAACACACATTACTAAGGCCAATAACATTAAAGTGAACTACCACTCACTTTTCAAAAATACAGCTAAATGTTTTTTGTGGGGTTTTTGTTGTTGTTGTTGTTTGTTGCTTTTTTTTTTTAATTATTTCAGCAAAATCAGCTAAATGGAGAAACAGTTACAGGAGACACAACTGTATGATGGGTGACAGATGGAGACTGCCCTGAAAAAAGATGTCTGAGTCTCCTCTTAGGTTGAAGACTGATAAACACTGAATATCATGAACATATCCAATTAATTATTGTAATAGTACAAAAGGGTTTTAGTGCCTCCCTTAGGAGGAAGGAGCTAAGGAGGAAAGAGGTCAGGTGCAGAAAGCTGATGCTAAGTATTTGTACACAGTAGGGTCAGAACCTAATCTCCTTACGTAATGCAAAAGCACTATTTTTTGCAGTAAAACACCTCCAAAAATACAATACATTTCAGCCAAGCAGTAATGCATAGCAATACCACTTATTTTTTGCTAAAGACAAACCTGAGGAGTCCAGGAAATTTCCACATACTTATATAGTCAACATTTTTCAAGAGATTTTATGATAACAAGTTAATCTCAACAATGTAACACATAGCAAAAAATTCCATTCGTTAGGAACAGTGTGGTTCACAATACATAAATAAAGTGGTGGATCAAAAAGTACCACCTAAGCAAAGTAATTTACTTGTTCTCCAAAAGACTTTCGTCAATGAGACTCCTGAGTCTCCGACACATTATCAATATGCCAAATAACCCATAACTGCGTGCATTTCTTGGCTCCTGAAAATGACAACATCAGGCACGTTACCGTAGGGCTCTGTGCTCACTGGGAGAGGTAACACGTTAAACCTAACATGTTCCACCTCCCATTCGATGCTGGTTAAGGGTATAAATGGGATCATGGAGCACATTTTGGTGTTGTTTCATTCAAAAGTAAACTGGTCTGCATGCTCTGAAAACTGCTCCTGGTTGAGTCAAAACACAGGAAAAGGGGACAACTGAAAGATCTGTTTCAAAATTATACACTACCAATAGAAACTAAGGCAGACAGGACTTCGAGAGTCCTACCACAATGAGTTCTGATAATTCCAAGCAACACATGAAATCTCATCCTTCAGAACTAAACCGATTTCGAATAAATATCATGATGAGTCCTAATACAGAGGATAAACGTTTCTAGATCTGCCTACTGCAAACTAAAGTAGCTGGTACCAGACACAGCTGGAAAACAAGATAATGACCTAAATTAATGTCAGGTATAACATCATCATGAACAAAGTGTACCCGCTCACCACTTTTGTTCATTTAGGTGTCAGTTACAGATTTACTCCAAGTCTTCCAAAAACTACAATGCTGACTTTCTTCATAGGTCAGTTCCAACAGTTTGGTTATTTAGAACAAAGTATCATGAGGATTTCTGACAGTTGTTCTCTAGAAGTTTGCAAAAGAGACTTACCTTTTCACCTTTGGGACCCTGAAAGCCCAAGCCCATGTAGCCCTGAAAATATAAATCACATATACATAGTCAATTTTTATCAGCAGGGCATGCATGCATACACACACATGTACGAAGGTATTTGTACATGGCAAAAATTAATAGAGGATAAAAAAGACAGAGTATGTCTTTTAAATGCACGCATGAAACAAATAAATAATTATGTCAACCTCCTTGCTGTTAAGTCCTGTATCACAGCAATTAGTGAAAAAAATAGCATGAAATTCATCAGATAATTTTATTATTGGTATGCTTGCTTCAACATTTTATTGAAAATTTTGACATTTTTAGATGAGTTCAAATAAACCTAGAATGTTGTAATAACTACTGATTTGATCAGGTGAGATAACAGATCTAAACAAATTGGAAAAGAAGAGGCATTAAAAAAATCTCTTTACTGTGCTCATTAAGACATAAAATTAGAACCCAAAGTGTAAAATCCCCCACTCCTTTAGGACAGTTAATTTCCAGATTTTTTGGAATCTGGTTTGTCAAATAAATAAACAAACAGACTTAATCTGTAGAAAGAGAGTGTTACCTTCTCGCCTGGGAGTCCTGGTGGCCCTGGGGGACCCTACAAGACAGCACACTTTAGCATATGTATATAGTACACTGGGAGGAACAATGCCGTATTCTATAAAGACAGCGAAAATGAAAATCTTTTAATTGAACCAAGATGTAAAGTCTTTTTCTGTTACTGTGTAACTCATGATTTAGAATAAATAATAAAACCAAACAGAATCTGTCTAAGATATCTCATCAGAACTTGTCTTGCAGTTAAGAGTGTTGGATGTTATCAGCAACTAGACAAGCGACAATCAGAAAAAGACTATGGTACTGCACTTTGAAATAACTTTATTGCAGACATATTTGCAGTATTGCATGCTAAATATGAGTCCCCACCTTTCTTTCATTAAGAATGTTCTTTTTCACAGCAGCAAGTGCAAATCCTGACTAAACTGTACAACCATTTGGCTTTACATCACTTTCAGTTTTCTTCAGAAGGGCAAGAAAGCTCACACAGCTCAGTTCAATAGCCAGAAACACTGGGTGGTCTTTTGCTAGAAGGAAATAACCTATCCCTGCTAGTGTTACCTGCATCCAGTACAGGAAGAGAAGATATTACATATCTGTTAAGACCTGTCAAAATTTCAAATAGCTGAAATGCCTTCAGCATTTGGCAATTACCATAATGACATGGTTGATGTCCTGCTTTCCACAGTACTACTTACTGTGGCTGCTCATAAGAACAACCTCAGAAAACAGTTTGATTTAGATCTGGATGCTAGGTTTGCGGCTTACTTTCTATAAATTAAGGGGGGAAAGAGGGAAATGGAGGAATAACTATTAAAACCCTTCCCCCACAAAAATACCCTCCAAAGCTGCAAGAAGAGAACTGTAGGAGCATCTGCTATTGAAAATCTATGTTATTCAGTCATTCCTGCCATGGTAGACTCCAAGAGGATAAACATGAAGCCTGGAACCACCAGTTGTCTTACCCAAATCCCAGCACACACCAGTTATACACACCTTGTAGAACTGTCCTATAACAAGGCTCTATAAATAAAGTGCAAATCACCATGAGAGGAAACTTACTGGTTCTCCTGGAGGCCCCTGTGGCCCCATTGGTCCCTGAAACCCTGGAGTTCCAGGTGGACCCTACGAAAAAGTAAAATGGCATAGTTAAGAAGGGGTATTTATTTGGCATTTTCATGATACTGACATAATTTTAACTGAAACTCATTGCTATTCAAACATCATTTACACTTACAGGTAGTCCAGGTTGGCCAGGAAAGCCTTTATCACCTTTTAGCACACTAGGAGGTAAAAGACCAATGACTTCACCTGGATCTCCCTATAGTAAGAAAAGAGAAAGAATAATACTTGAACATCCATTAAAATATATTCAAAACCACTAATATTGAGATGAGAAAAAAGTTTGAGCTATGCAAAGTTTTGAATTGTTTGGAAAACTGACTTAAAAAATGTCACTTTATTTAATTCAGCTGAAACATAGCAAGAGATATAAAAGTTAAGTCCTTAATTTCCAAATATCCTTCAAAGCCATCTGAAGAGATTCCAGTACCAAATTTTCCTTCATACTCTTATTTTCTATAATGTAATGGGTAATCACAAAGATTTTCCCACCAAATGTATCACTACTACAGTGTCACCACATAATTGGAGCATCTGACCTGGCTGCTAAGAGAAGTGGGAACCTGCACTGGGTTGGCGTGGCCAGGTTTTGGTAGCAGGGGGCTACAGGGGTGGCTTCTGTGAGACACTGGTAAAAGCCTCCCCTATGTCCAACAGAGCCAATGCCAGCTGGCTCCAAGATGGACCCACCGCTGGTCAAGGCCAAGCCCATCAGCGACGGTGGTAGTGCCTCTGGGATAATGTGTTTAAGTAGGGAGAAAAAAAAGCTGCACAACTGCAGCCCGAAAGAGGAGTGAAAATATGTGAGAGAGAGAACTCTGCAGACACCCAGGTCAGTGAAGAAGGAGGGACAGGAGATGCTCCAGGAGCCAGAGCAGAGAATCAGGAGCAAAGATGAGCTCAGGAAGAAGGGAGGGGCAGGGGGAAGGTGTTTTTAAGATTTAGTTTTCATTATCTTACTCTTATTTGATTAGTAATAAATTAAATTAATATTTCCCCAAGCTGAGTCTGTTTTTCCTGTGACCGTAAGTGGTGAGTGATCCCTCTCTGTCCTCGTCCCAACCCACGGGCCTTTCCTTATATTTTCTCACCCCTGCCCAGATAAGGAGGGGAGTGATAGAGCAGCTTTGGTGGGACCCTGGCATCCAGACAGGGTCAACCTACCACATAACCTCACAACCTCTTTTTCTGTTTGTGATCTTCAGTCTTACATTTAATTTTGACATAAAAGGCATTCGTGGCATCCTTTTGCTTCAAAAATGAAGCCATTATGTCTTACTTTAGAAAACTATTCTGATCGTCATCTCTCTCTTTGTGTCTCTTTTTTTGACAGCAGAAGATCCTGTCTTTCCGGTGATTTTATACAAAGTTGCAGTACTGTAAGCAATTTTATTTCAGGAGTTGTGTACCTGTGCATACATGCCTGGGGAAGAACATTCAAGTACTTTGGCGTTCATAGACTAAGTCAGTTCTTCCCGCGTGACAGAAAGCAAAAACGGCATTTTACAACTTCAGGTAGTCATGTCATTACAAACCTGAGATTACATTTAGACTTACACTTAGCTTATAGTTCCAAGTTATATCCGTTCATTTTAAAGAGCAAAAACTCTCTGTTGGCATTCCATATTTCACTGTCCAGCTCACAAAATACACTCAGATACCCAGTTAATCAGTTAATTGTTTTTTCTTTATGAAAACTGTTTAGTATGTGCTGGATACACATTGTGGGCTATATGACCTTCTTCTACAAACATTATCTAGGTGAAACTATTTAGATAAACGAAATGCCAATATCAAAACAAATGTTTGAATCATAAACCTGTCTAAATCTTTACGCACAACTGGGTGGCCACCAGACCATTTATAGGTAATTAAAGACATGTACCACTTTTTTCTGTTATAATCCATGTAATACTTACACTTTTAAGACCCGTGTGGAACAACACATATGTTCAACTGATATGAAATGGAGGTTGCCCCACTGCCTTTATTTAGTGGGACTGCAGAACAGAGTATGAAGTGAAACATGCCAGTACAAATTAAGTCCTTAAGTAAGGACTGCTAATGTTAGACGGTGTAGAGTTCACCCTAATCTTTATTGTTAGATGCAGGATATGAGCATGCTTAGAGTAAAATGTACCTTCATTCCAGGAGGTCCTGGGGGTCCCTGTGAAAAAAGACATATTTGATTTTATTATTCCTCAGTATTGTGTATTTTAAATCTCATACACTGCATGATTTCATATAGTTCTATTTGCATTTAAGAATCAGGCTTGAATTAAGTGAATCAAGCAGGGAAGAAAACTACTTACTATGCTCCCAGTCAGTCCTGGTAAACCTGGGGGACCTACTGGACCTCTTTCACCCTAAGGGGAACAGAGAAATCGGTTTTGTTTAGGGAACACACATACACTTGAGGGAAGTTCTTATTTCAACACAGACATGCTGTTATAAACATATGGAAATGTCACCTTTGTGCCATTACACCCTGGAATTCCAGGTGGACCAGGAGGGCCATTTTTTCCTACATGAAGAGAAAGTAAAGAATTTAGCAGTATTAGCAATAATCCAGGTTAGATGTCACAATTAAAACTTTGATGTTCTTTGTAAAAATACATATACTTCATACATACAGGAAGGCCTGGGTTTCCTGGAAAGCCTGATGCTCCTGGGGGGCCCTGCAGTCAACAAAAACATATTGAATTTAGGAAACTGAGATGACAATCTCACAAAATGACAATCTGCAGCCCAAGTTGCATCTCTAATGGTGACAGTCAAAAAAACAGTAACATTTTTTTTTAAACTTGCTTAATAAAATAGCTGTAATCTTAAAAATCTCTCAAAAATGTCATCTCAGTAACCAATCACCGAAAGCAACATTTTATATTTCTTTAGCTTTTTAAGCAGCGATATGAATTTCTTTCAACAGGAATTGGACCAGAGCCTAATGCAGAAGTAAAAAGGAATGCAGAGGTTCTGTCTTCTCACAACCATCATTCCAAACATGAAATTCACTGTGGGCAGCTCTTCATAGTAGAAGATCATGGTAACACACTGTGAAGTTTCTCCTCCATCTGTCATCATCCACATCAATGTATCAACTTCATCTTTATCATCAAAAAAACCTACTGGGTTGAAATAACTCTTTCTCCTTGAACAGCTTTCCAGTGTAATGAATCAGGAGTTTGGCTTGGCACATCATTTTCATCCTACCAGCTTAGTTATTCATGCAGTATTTCCTAATACATGTATTGTGAAGCAGAAAAGATGTATGAGAATCCTGCAGTTCAGACAGTATATTTGCATCACCCAAAACTTTATCAATGCTAAAATACAGCCTATCTGCACTGTAGCATACAAACACATTTGCCAGGAGATGGCAGTTTACATTAACACTCAGGATACTCCAGGGTATCATGAACATCACAGAATGAAATGAGGATTTCTCAGTCTAGCAGAATATTCCCTGTAATAGCTCAAAACCTGCAGTTGATTCAGTAAATTCTATGTGCCTCAGCAACTGCAAATGGAGAACAAAACTGAGACAGCGTTTTGAAAATCTGTGGACAAGAGGGTGTAGCTGAAAATGTATGGATCATTACTGGTCAAGTCATATGAATTCTCTTTCATCATTACATTATGGAATGTGAAAATCCTTAGAATGAGCTTGGCACCTCACAAAATCCCCAAAATCATGGCCCTGGCTAATATAATGTGCTAAAATAAGTGTTATGTGCCACATTAAACAGAAATGACAACAGGAAGGTTACAGGCATATTTAGAGCCTCTACTAGCAAAGTCAAGAGATCTTTGTCCCTGGATTTAATTTGGCCCTGCATCCTTTACACATTTTTAACGTGTATGTGCTCATGGGTGTGTCAGCTTCTCTGCTGGAGTGCTTCCTGGAGGTTAGATAGCGAACATAAAGGAGAATTTTGCATGAGGTAATTAGGTTGGTTCATATTCAAGTTGGAAAAAGTCTCTTGGTATGTCAGAAAGATATCAAAGGCATATTAAAACCAGTGCAGTTGATGCAGTTCTAAGTACCAGGTGAAAATGCAAATGGACATAGGCACTGACTGCCCAATGAAGAAAGAACTTCAAAGGCAAAAGCAAGAATTTTGAAATTATTGTGCAGTACAAGGGGATATCATTGACTAACTCAAAAAAATTACTAACCCTGTCTTGCACTTGATGGCAGCCATAGACAGTTAAAGACATACAAACCCACAGACGTCAGAATTGCAAAACGTCAGAACTCACTCTTGTTCCCTTTGTTCCTGGCAGCCCTGGTTCTCCAGTATCACCCTGCAAAGGAAAAGAGATAGCTTTGTCTTTCCAAGGGACAACAATTTAGGGAAATATGAGTGTTTTAAATATGGAAGTTGAGTTCTTACCTTAAGCCCTGGTGGGCCAGGAGGACCTTCAGGTCCTTGCATTCCAGGAAACCCAATCACACCCTGTAGTCCCGGCAAGCCTCTTTCTCCCTGTGAAAGAAGAAAACCCATTAGCAAGAAAACAGATTGAAGCTGCTTCTTCACGCAACCCACATATCCCATTTCTGTTAGGTTGTAAGAAGCTACATGTGACACCGAACAATTCATATTGGTGTTTGAAAGAAGGATTATAAACAAGTATTTCTGGTTGGCAGAAGGTGCGTGTGGTGTAAAATCACTCTTAGAATTCCAACCAAACCCTTTTTCTGTCTCCCTTGATAGCATTGTTCATAGCATGCTTATACCCCTGGGATCAGGAAGGTCACTTTCCCTCTTATTAAAGACCTATCTGTATTTCGACAGAGATACTGCTAAATCTTGGTAGAAAATTTAACACTCCAAATCAGCATTTAAATTGCTGAAAAACACAAATATCACTGTTCAATCACTACTGTATAAATGGTCAATACCACTCGTCTCCTTGTACATCATTCACAACAGCAGATTTTGGAGCCCAGGCTTGCCACTTGGTCGTGAGTTTCAGGGTGGTTCTGAGACAGAGATCTTCCCCAAAAGCTGAGCACACAGACTGTGTGTGTCATCCTTTAGGTTCTTCTTCCATGCTGCAGGGGACATCGGTGTTTTCTGTGCTGTCCCTCTCCCTACAACCCCAAATCCATTTGAATCAGATACATCTAGAGGCAGAAAATCCATCCACTCTCTTGATCAATACTGTAGTGATGACATTTTCACTATACTTGGACTCCCAGTGAAAACAAGAGGAACACTGTCTCTATAAAGGCTGCAAAATATACACATAGGAGAAAGGGAAAAATAATGATGCATGTCCAAGACTGAAAACAGCAAATCAAGCAAATCAAAAGCCAAACGTTCCACAAAGGAAGTAACCAGACTTGTCCTTTCAAGGTGTGCTGTGAAACAGGGAGCAACCCTTCACATTGTCCAAAAATTAAGAGAATATTTGTAACAAATAAAACATTAGTGAGCAACTGCAAAAAGGAAAAGGTATATAATTTTGGACAACTAAAAACCATGGCACCTGTTTTAGAAACTCCAAACACAGACCAATTTTCAAAGGATACCAAAAATAAAATAAAGAAGGTTCAAAACACACAAAAGGAAGCTACTCAAAGATTTCCGTATTTTCAGCAAAACAGTGAGAGATGAGACTAATAATTCAAAAATTACTTAATATTTGGATTTTAGAATGGTGGATAGCAAGAAACGTTTCTCCTGTTTGCTCAGGACAAAGATTCCCAGCAATATTCTGGTAACTGGCAGGGGTCAGCTGAGGACTGAGCACACAAGAGAAGAACAGCTGAGCTTGGAATGCTCGCTCTTCAAGCAGGTAAAACAGGCATCTTGCAAGGAAAGGGTTATGATACGCAGGCAAAGGAAAATGAGTGATGACCCATGGGCATAGTTACAGCTTCTGAAGATGAGAAGAGTTGGAAGATTTATGGAGTTACTGGGTTGATGTTGGGTTGTAGCTCCTTGGGTGGAATTTTGTTAAGAAGATGAAGAGAAAAAGGAGAAGAGAGGTGACTGCAGGTAAGAAGAGCAGGGCTGAGGAGGAAGGAGGGGAAAAACTATGACTGAGATGGTAAGAGTATGAGAAAGTGAGATCAAAATAACACTCATTTATTAGAATTTCCTGCCAGGAAAAATTCTCCTGACCCTCCTCTCCTTCCTCCCATGAAAATAATTTTTTTCAATAAAATGGTACTTTATGAGGCAAACAAAGAGTTTTTCCTTGAAGTGACAAAATAGCATGAACTCCTCTATTTACTCAGTGTTCTTCATCGTGGTTTGAGAATACAGTTCACTAGTTACCCAAATCCCAGGCAGCATGTTAGACCACAAACACAGCAAAACAAAGCAAACAGCTGAACAGCTGAAGAAATATATTTCTAGGTCAGCTGTAAGAGGTACAAAGTCCATGTTCTAAAGTAATTTAAATTGTTTTGAAAAATATTTAAAGGAAGAATGTATCAGGATCCAGATCTCTGAATAAATGTTGAAGTAATTATCCTAAGAACTGAAGGCTATCTGAAATGTTGAACAGATTACTGAGGTTCTTAAACCCATACTTTGGCTAGCTAACTAGCACCGCAGGAACAAGTGTACTTCTACAAAATCAGATGCTGCGTCACTTCAGACCAGGATTTCACACTGAACCCTGGGCATTTGCTCTCATGAGCTGGACTGGAGGTGGACTAAGGAGGGTCAAGACACTCAAGTATACAGACCAGGGGTTTCCATTGCTGAAGGAAAAGCACAATGTGCAAATGAGAAGAAAACAAGATAATTTTGACACCCACAGAGAAATACGAGTCATGTGTAACCCAGCTAATACTTTAAGCACTCAGGAGTTCTGTCCATCTGATGATTTCAATACACTCTGAACCACTGCACCCTGCAACCCAGGGAAATAGTCTTTCCTCCATTCTTAAGGAAAGATGAAACTGAGGTTTACAGATTTTCACTTAGTCTAAGGCTCCCTTAAGACTGTTCTGGCACTGTAAAAGGGCCTTAACATGACTGTATATCACTCGATTAAGGTAATGACCATTTCAGCTTGCGAAGGTTAACCCAAGGCTTGAAATAAATAAAAACTTGGGCTTCCAAGGCAACTATAGTCAATTTTCTCAAGGCTGCCTTCAACCTCCCAGGCTGCCCTGTAAGACATAGCTGCTGCAGGAGCAGAGCTGAGACCCTAGAGTCACTTAGAGCAAAGATACATCCAGGTTTCCATAGAAACATTGTATTTTACTGACTTCAACTCTCAGGCCAACAAGAAAAATAACTGGCCATTTGTCCAGGACTTCTGGACATCCAGTTGAGCTACTGGCTGTCCCAAGGCCTGGAAAGTGTAACTCCTGAGCATGTGGAGGGCTGTACCGTCCCAAACACTCCAAACTCATGGTTTCTTATACTGGAACTGAGCTCACCTTTTTACTTGTGATTTGTCAGAGGGAATCAAGGAAACGTAAAGGTGGCTGCGGGTGTGAGAGCTTCCAGATTCCTCTCTGCATGCAACCTGCCACCTTGGCCACTTACTGTAACAGAGAAGCATGAACTTACACACTGCTTACACCTCTCCCTCTACTCTGCCTTCCCATCTGATTTTACTGTAAAGTAAGTTTGGGGTAAGTAGTCCAAAGGAAGTATTGGGTAAGTAATCCAAACTCATGCACTCTCAGGGTATGCAGTTAATGGGACCTTACACCTCCATGCCATCCACGAAAATGCAGAGAAGTCAAGACAACCTATTTCACCAAGACCGAGTAACAGACCTAGGGGTGTCTCATGGGTTCCAGTCCCCTTCTTTAGTCCTGGTATGAGATTGTCTCTTTGTATAACAGTCTTAGAAGACTAGTGTGCCAAAACTTGTAAGGAAAGAAGCAGCACTAATGAACAACGGTCTGACTTCAATACTCTTGCTCCAGTTAGTCTCAACTACCACCATGAGATGTTTTTTTTGGCATGAGTGAAACTACACTAAATTACACTACATTCAATCAGTCTCAAAGTAGCTACACTGAACAAGAGAGTACAGGAACTCTAAGATCTAGAAGCTGTAAAGTCATGTGAATGCAGGGCTCCATGTGTCCTAATGTCATGGGGTAGATTAGCCTGCAGGGATCGCTGGGGGTAGTAACATTTGTACTGCTGCTTTCCTACCCAAAGTGGCTTATTTGGAACTTCAAGCCCAGATGAAGCTACTGCTTATTACATTGCGCAGCACAGACATAAGCATGTCCTGAAGATGCCTTGCACTGCAAGGAAATACTTGAGCAGCATCCTTTCCCTCCTTGCCTGCCCAGTTCCTTTCTTCACTCGATGTTACAGCCAAACAGCTCAGAAGCTAGTGTGCGCATTACATTTATGCTGCAACTCATTAAGCATCCACACTACATAAATTGGCAAGCACCAGATCACCGCTGCTACCCCACTTATTTTTCACTCAGCAGTGAGATTTCTAGCTGTGATGCATGAAGAGCACGAGACTCTGACTGCAAGGGCTACGTATTGTTCAAGTTCCAATATTCACAGCTGCAAAATCTTGGCAAGTAATATTCAAAGAGCTTCTGCTTCTTACAAATCAATTCATAAGACTCAAAAATTAAAACAGATGTAACCAAGTCATCTGTACCTCTGCTGATTCAATGCAGGCTGTCAGAAAGCACAAAGGAGAATTCATTACTCAGCTCACAAATATGAATATTCTGCCACTCAGCTGCTGAAAATGCGGAGGTGCTACGTAAAACGACAGCAAGTGCTCAGCCGCTGTTGCACTCATTTAATACGCAACATGCCTGGGTTAGTCCAGCTTTTGCGAAATGCATCCAAATGCCATTGCATTAGATAGTTCAATTTAAAAAGCAATCGAGTGAACTTCTAAACAGAGGTGAACCTGTTAAGAGCATAACGGCCTGGGCTGATTATTTCTTCTGGCACCCACCCTTCCAAATTAGCCATGAAATGCTGTTTGACACATGACACAACTGCAGATTGCTAAACAAGAGAGTCACAAGATGTAAGTAGTTTCAGAAGATTCAGATGTAATAAATTAAGTGCTGAGGGGGAGGAAATAATCCCCACTCTATTATAAATTATTTCCCTTATTATTTTGTCCAGGGACTGCTGGACTGGGAGATTTTAGACTTGAGAGCCTGGTAACAAGGATATAAATCAACTGTTTCCAGAAGTGCAAGCTCACAGGGTGTCTGGGCCCATACGAATGTGATGTTCTCAGGCTCTCCAGAGACTCAGGCACATGGTGAATAACTACGTGCAGATCTTCCCAAAGCCATTTGAAAGACACTTCGTTTGCTTCTGCCAGCAATCATCCCGTAGCTGAGACGGTAGGACAGACGGATGCCCGCCCTTCAGCCGGAAAGGCATAAAACTTAGTCTGTGGCAGAGACATCAAAACGTAGCTGAGCTGATCTACCCAGTGAAGGTGGCCCTTCTCCTCCTTTTAAAGGAATGGTGCCACTTCACCCTTCTTTACACCAGCTGGTATGACTCCAGAGCACCAGTTCAGCTCATTAAATGTACTCGATTTTCCTTAGTGAGTGAGTGAGCTCCGGCCTCAGTGAGCTGAGGAGCTCATCAGGTGGCCAGGCAGCTGCCAAAACCAATGGAGGAGGACATAGTAATGCAGGACGCAGGGCGGAAAGGCAGTGAGAGCAGCTTCCCACAGCAGCGCAGTGGGGTTTGCTGGAGTTCATCCACTGGCGCGCCTCAGCTGTGCCTTTGTGGAAAGCGGAACTGAGCTGGGAGCCAACAAACGCCTGACCTTGCCGGAGAGCTGTCCTCAGACCAGTGTTGCTGCTGGCTCCAATGTCGTTATACGCTCAGGCTTTCTCTCTCACAAACATGCTTGCTCCTCTCTTCCCAAAAAACTCACGTTCGTTGAACTGAAACGCCAACAAGGGCACGTACGGCTAAGAAATGCGACTGCTTCAAGATGAAAATTGAGGATGCAGTTTCCGAAAGGAGAGACACAAAGCCTGACAATTCAGCATTCTTTTCTATTTGTCTCTTTATCCTCAGCCTGTTTCAAGAAACAGTCTCACACGCTGCTTTTGAAAGAGATTAGTTTGAGGACTAGGTACTGTTAACAAGAAAACCCACCCGCCAAAACATTCATCACACCTTGATGCTCCAGTGTGACCTTGTAAAAACCACAGCGACGCCCAACAGCCTTGCAATGCCCTAGGTGGTTTCTACCCAGGCTATCCCCAGCCCCGTGAGCGGGGAACGCCAGGGTCTGTATGTGTTCCTTCAGCTGATGTAACCGTCAGCACTCAAGTGAACTGGCTTCGAGGTGTTAGACCAGCAATTACGCTGCGCAGCAGGAAACACTACTGTGCCATCTGAGCCGCGCTCTCTGGTCACTGTGTTTCTCTCTCCACTCTTTTAAACAGGCGTTACACAATTGTAATTGGATCAGGGTTGCATTAGTGAAGAAGCGGAGGTGGGGAATAGCCAGTTCTTTATTAAAATAGCATTTTTAACCACCAGAGGGAGCACTGGCCCTGAATATCTTTCAGGATTAAAATAAACATGTACAAGAATTATCATCTGTTTGTCCTCAGCTGCACTTACCATTTTCAGTATTTTATTGAAAGTGTGAAGTGGATATCAGTCAAACGGAATTATTGCTATATGTTCACAGGGCAAGCGTCCTCAAATGCCCTAAGGATGCTTAACATTACAAAATTCCCACTGCACTAGAATCTATCTGTGCTACAGCTATACAATTCTGGAGCCATGGGAGTAATGAGTAATTAATTACACAAACATAACTGTGAAGACATGTAAAGAATCTGTGTAGGAGCTCTGTAAACATCTTGGCTCACCCAGAAGTTTTGGGGCTGAGCCCCTGGCAGTATGCAGAATAGAAGAGAGGGGTAGCAGAGGAGGGTGGGGGGAAGAGTCAGCAAAATCTGGATTCTCGCACTGCCAGGAAGCATCTGAGAAAGCTCACTCATGTGGAAACATAAGTCCAGCATTTTTGGCATGGCTAACAGAAGGAGTAGCCATGACAGTTGTACATCACCTGCACAGCTCCACAGTCAGGCTGGCTGTGGGCTGGATGAGTCCCCTGCACAACTTCAAGCACTCCCAGGGCTGCTCTACATACACATATGTTGACAAAGAACTACCCCAACTGCTGGGGAGGGAACAGCACTTTCTAGTCGTGCCCCTCCACCATGGTGCTAGTTCTGCGATCTTCTCCCTTGGCTCCCTCCCCAGTGACCTTCACCGGTGGGACTCCTTCGGTCCCTCAGCTAAAGCAGCTCTGAGGCTGCACTTTGAGGTGGGAATACTGAAAAGCACTACTTATGGTGCAGAAGCCAGAATCTCCATATACACGGGGCAGAAGCTGCACTCTAATCACCATGATGGCATCTCACTCATTTCTGGCCCTTCACTCACTGAAAGGATTCCTCTTCCTACCATGAAAGTAGCTGTTCCCAAGCCTCATGAATTTACAGCACTGGGGAACCTGTGCAGTTTTGATATGAAATGAACCCAAACCTCCAACAGTGAATCTATCAGTATAAAAATTTAATTAGAGATCTGTTCAGGTTTACAGTTCAGGGACTGAACTTGTGCCTCTGCCTCCTAAACATGAAAGAATGCTTAGACTGAAAGCATATTTCAGTGTCGCCTCATGGCTGCAGAAAGCATTCCTCAGGAAGCTGCTAAGTGCTTCCCAGGAGTATAAAAATAGAAATAACGATCTTCGATTATTCTTTTCTCTACATATCAGTATGCATGTGATTAGTTGGCGTGCAAGTAAGCGAGTTAGATATACAGTGTGTCTGAATTTGATCCCAATTCAACTTAGAAGCTGAATAAGAAGAAAAATAAGCTGAAGTAAAATTAACATTAAATTAAAATTGAAGTCAGTCATGGCTACAGACTCAGCCTCCATTTAATTAGTGTCAAGCAACTGGTGGATCAGCATCGTACAATTTCAGTTAAACCAGCTGTAAGTAATGGCCCCTCCCTACATAATTTAACAAGCCTTCTTCATGTAATTCCTCTTCTTGCTCAGCCCATAGTTATTCTTCATTTTGCAACTACTGTACTCATCTTTTTCAACCAAGGTACCCAAATTTTATTTTTTAGGACTTCGTGAGCCATGTACACTCTTAATCTCTCAATGTTTCCTTATGTTACATTTGTGTGGTTTTGGCTGATGTACTTTTTGTGTGATATTTAACTTCAGTGTAGATAAATTATATAGATCCAGAAGTAGCTAAGATGATGATGATAAACATATTTGTAATGACAGCAAAATATTGCTTGTTTTCCCTCTCTTAATAAAGAAAAAAAAAAAGAAAAAAACCAAGAAAAGGTCACTGAAGGTTAGTGAGGTACATGCGCCTTTCATTCATACACAAATGATACCATGCATGACTCCTTGTTTGAACACTGTATAAGCTATGAGCAGTGTACCTCAAAGAATGATTGAGGGCACGGTATATGAAGGACAGGAATATGAAGGCAAGACTAACATATAGCAGGAGCCAATAGACAGCAAGTAGACTTTATTTTCCAGCTGTGGAAGTCTACCTGCACAAAGCTTGGCGCTTGAACAAAAGGGCATGTGGTTCATTGTCTTTGTTTAAATTTTCTTGATTCTGAGGGAAAAAACGCCAACCAACCAACCTACAGAGCTAAGGGTGTTTCAGGAAGAAGTCACACAAACATTTTACCAATGGATTTGGATTTTTCCAATTTTTTTTTTTTTAAATCAGACATGGGTCAAGGAACCTCTTCCCATCAGTTAGAGCCACCCTGGAGAATAGAACAACCCCAAAGAACCACAAAGGAAGAGGACATTTGAAGGAAAAATGCATTTGCCGTGTAAAAAAAAGTAAATTCTATCACCTGGAGACAGGTTGAATCAAAAGGGTGCTATATTTCCCACCCCTTTTAATCATCTGTTGAACTCATTAGGTGTGAGTAACTCTTCCTTTGTTTTATAGCACATTGTGTTAAATCACTTCCAGTGTTGAAGGTCCAAGAATATAAGGGATAAATATGCTCCACACCCTTCCTTCTTCATTAGTGAAAATTATTTAGCATTTGTTTGCATTTTGCATTGTTTAAAGGCTCACATTTAAAGATGAAACAGCCAAAAAAGAAAAAAAAAGTTTTTAACCTTTCAGGTTTTTTTAATTTATTTTTGTTCAGATCCTGGACCTGGAATGAAATGTGACGTTACATGCAAGTTTTATTCTCTTGCCAAAGGTTTGCCACGGACATATTTACAGAAAATAATCTCTTCCATAAATAGTAAAAACATGGGCAGCTGGTCCTAGACAGTACAGACTGCAATAAAGTTCTCATAATGAAGTAGCTCATATCTTAGAGAGAACATGACAGCCACTACTATTCTAGACAGTGCTATTCTAGCTGCTTTTTTGGGTTAAGTTTGAAATGGCATTTCTAACATTTTAAACATTTTGAAAGTTGAATAGGAGTAAAATATCCTTCCACAAAATCTAGAGGACATATTCTGGTTTCTGCCTTTTTGTTATGAAAATATCATAGGATAACACTGTACCCCAAAAGCGTAAATTAGTGTTTTTTCAATGTAACCTCTAGAGTGTCTTGACTCCACCAGAAGCACTGGCAAACAGACATTACAGTATCATTTTTTATTGTACCTTCAGGATTGTTCAGCTTAAACCAATTAAGTTATCAAAGACATGATAATCATTAATAATAATGAAAACCAAATATTTTCCTTATTTTGACACTGTGGAGGATATTAGCATCGTCACTTGTCAGTGAATGCCAACCAGAAGTGAAATACAGCTTAGCAGGTGTCTTTAAGGTTTTCTTTTTGGAAAAAAAAAAAAAATCCATAAAAAGGCAGCAAGGCTGCCAGCAGGTCTGTCAGAACACATGAAACCTGTGATCTATGACTGCCACCCAGAGAGCCCACAGGGAAGTGACACAGCCATAGAATGCGGGATTCCCACGGGACAGCCCTGCCCAGCGCCACTCACGTCAGCATCACACTCATCTCCTCTGCCCTTCCTGAAAGTCGACGGTGCCCCATGAGAGGTAGGGTGCAAAGGCAGTTTTGCTATCAAAGGTTTGTATTTTGCCTACATCTGCAGTTTCATATTTCCAAGCACTTCCCTTTTTTTTTTTTTTTCCCCTGAGGTCAACAGTGTCCCTCAGTTCCCATGCCTTGGCATTGATATAAATTAATTACACTTAATACCTAGACCTTCCTAAAGAGATCCCTTTGGAGGAATTTCATGTGCTGTGTGTGTCCTTGCTGGATTTCCAGCTTCCATCTCCACACTTTCAGACAGAAATGAAGTGTGAGTTGAAGATTTGCAACCGCATCCTTAACTCACCAATCTCCTTAAAGGAGCTGCATACAGCTGGCAGCAGCACTGGCTTCTCTGTTCACTGCTCCGCTACAGGAGTCTTCAGTGTTCTTCCTTTTTTAAACCTAACTCCCGACATTGGAGTCAGAGGGCACTTCAGACACTTCCTCTGTACTAGAATCCACCTCCCCCTCCATTACTACTACTTAAACCTATTCATTTTGCAGTTCTGCAGCCTGTCAGTCTTTGCTTGGCAGTCAAGCAAACTGTTCCAACAAAACTAAGGGACATCAATCTCCTCCAAAACTCTTAGTAGTCTGCTAACTAGCCAGGAAATACTTCTGTTTCATCTGTTCAGTCAGTAACAGTGTCGAATGAGAAGCGTGAGAAGACACCTGATTTGATGCCACTGTCTGTGTCCACTCACTCAGCTCAGGACTTCAACTGCACACTGATCTGTGCCACAAGCCTTGGTGAGAACTATTTTTGTTGGCATATCAAAATATTTAAAAATGTTCCAGCTGAACTACAGTAGAAGCTGTCACATGCTTTCTGTAAGAGCTACAAAATTTATGAGTAGGTTTTGCCATTCTACTTACTCTTAAATATTCCAAGGGATAGAAACATGATTTTCCAGACAGGAGTCTAAGTTGCTTTTCCCTTGGCTTTACCTTAATTTTGCTTTTCTCCTGTTATTAAAGATAACATAGGAGAAGATTTTCCCTGTTACTGAAAGCTGATAATTATTTTCATCATTTAGGTTAACTTTCTTTGCTACACTGTCTATAACTCAATGTGCATTTTGTTCTGCAAAAACTTTCTCAGGTGTTACACTTACCTGAAAGGAAATGTAAATCCTTTTAAACATCTCTCAAAATTGCTTTCTCAGCTGTTCTTGCTCCTTCTGTGATACTAAGCTGCTTCCTTGGCTAAAGAGGTTCTCCAGCTGGTTAGCAACTCATTTGTGTGATAAACTACTCCACTGTCACTTTTTTAGCAGCTACTTCAGGTTTCCTCTTTGAAAATCCCACTGTCATGCTTCTTCTTACCGTTCTGTCTCTCTTCTTCCTCCTTATGGTTACAAGTTTTGTTATCGCTTCTGCTGGAAGTGTTTTTGAGAATTTTGTATGAAATTTGGCTTTTCACCCTTTCTTAATGCAATCCAAACTTTAAGAGAATTCAGATCTGCTTTTGTGAAAGCCAACATCATGTGGCTGGATGTCTCCAACAACTAATGTAAGTTGTGAATTCTCACTGAAACATAGGTCTAAAATATGAAATAGGAGGTAGCCGAGCAGAGAGAATCAAACACCTACCTAGCACTGGTATGATATTAAAAAAAAACCCAAAACCCAAGAACAAACCTCCAAACCACCTTTTGCTCTTGGCTAGAAAGACTAGAAAGTGATTTAAGGAGATTACCATACCACTGGGGTTCCCTAGTAACAATTACATATGCCCAGGTTGCCTGTTGTGAATACTGCTACAGAGGAAAGGTAGCCAGAGACTGATTGTTAAGTGCATCAAGTATTAAATTCTTGTGTGGGAGCTGACGTATCGCAGAACAGTCAATTATAATGGCTGGCTTGGTCTGAGATCCCCAGCAAGCACAATATACATTGACTGGCAGAATGATTTAAAGAAGCCTGAAGGGCAAACTACAAAATGTGTCTACTGTTGTACCCCAGACATTTGCTGTCCCAGGCCTGTAATCTCCACTCACAAAACTCTGTCTGTATCATAGAGTATTTATGGGTAGTAAGATGAACATACAGGAAGCATCAGCAGACTGCAGGTGCTGTCATACATATGACCAGATGCTAAAAAACCTGCACACTGGGATGTAAGTTTTATAATCTCTGTGTACTTATTAGATACTGGAAGTATGACTCTTGTTTGCATGGACAAAATTTTAAATTTAGGAAGGTTCCAAACTGTACATGGGTATTGCACAGGCACTGGGTGGCTGCCTCCTGAGCGTGCAGATTTCAGGGAAGTGGAGATCTTATAGGTCGTTTCTCATCTTACTTTGATCTCTCATTTGGGAAACTTCACTGATTTCATCAGAGGCTCACATGCTTCAGATCAAAATATGTCCCTGTAGTCCTCTGAGAAACCATAATGAAGACACACACTAGCAGCAGTTGTACAAGTGTAAAATCAAACTCTGTGAAGCTAGAGAGCATGTTTCATTCCATGAAAAAATGTCTGAGATTATTGTACTAACACCTTTACAAAGATACGCATCTGGCAACAGCTGCTTAAAAGATGTCAACTGAAATACTACTGTGTGAAAACCTTTAGAAGTCAGCTCTGAAAACTAATTACAAGCATACCCCATCACACAGTATTACCAGGATATCTGTTCTTATAGTACTATTTCCATAGAAATAAATTAATCAGTGTAATCCACTGGTTGGTGTTAATCAAAGATATATACCATACTGAGCGCAAAAATACATCTTAATATAGAAAACATTGCCAGAGACATTCGGTTCTATTTGGGCAAATGGGACAAATGGTTCCAGTGACTATTTCAAATGATGAAAATCTGACAGCTCCGGATGCCACTTAGCAGTTTGGTCTGCCAGTTGGGAAACTGTAGAAAACTTGCAATACTTAGCATATCCCACTCAATATTATTCAAAGTCTTTTCATAGAATTGGAGCTTTGTTGGGGTGCTCACTTTATGAAACATAGATGTTCTTTTTCTCTGCTTTGAATTAAAAGGTTTATTTTACTCTGAATGACATAAAGAAAGGGTAAATAAAAATACAGTACTGTCACTGCAGAATTGACAGAAACACTGTAACAATGGCCTGATTTTCAAAGCTATTTATAAACCGCAAGTCTGCTTGAAGAACGTCAGATCTGCAGCTGCACAGTATCTTTCCTTATTTCATTAGGCTTCTGATCTCCCACTTTCAGGAATGTCTAGATGATTTCATGTTATCTATTAGCCCTTCCCAGACTGCAAACACAATCTTGCCTCTCACATTCCCATCATCCCTCTTGTCAAGTTTATGGGCCTCTCTGGGACTTATAATTTAGCTGTGCTTTCCTTGGTGTCTTCATTTTGCAGTCTTTCCAACTCTGGCATGAACAGGTGCTATACACGAGTCAAGTCCCTACAGCAGCCACTTAAATAGAAACACTGAGCAACACTATGGAAAAGTTGATTAAAACCAAATAGTAAACACTGACATGAAATAGTGCCAACAGAAGTGTAAAAATGGACATTCTTGATTTAAAAAGTCTTGATGTTGCTAACACAGGTTGAATATGAACAGCATTGGTCTCGTGATTACTGATTCGCTCCACTGGAGTAACTGATTTGTTGCCCTCTTCCATACTGTAAAGGAAACTCAGAAGTACTTAACACTGATCCTTCCCTGACTGCCAGAACTCCTCTCCAACAAAGGCTTTCATATTGTTTTAACTCTTCAATATCACAAATATTTTTGTTCTATCTTTTGATACCTAATATGACAGGAAAAGCTTTGAAGGCCTTCCCAATCTGGTTAACCTTAAAAAAACCCAAACAAGACCAATATACAGCGACACAGTCAACTGGAACAGTCAACGCTTCATTTCCCAGAGAAAATGGAGAAGGACAATTACCTGCAGACAGCAAAAACATGTGTGAATTTATTATTTAAAACATGTGAGTGGGCAGGAGAGAAAAGACTGGTCGCTGGTCCTGTTGATGGTGCACCACGGAGATGTCCTAGTGACTTCCAGCCTAAGCCAGTGACAGAGCTACCTGGCTTCCCAACCCAAAATGGCTCAAGCAAAGTCAGCTTGTGTACTTCTGCAGCATGGTCAACCAACACAGGGACAAGGCACCCATCAAGGGGAACGAAGAATTAATTTTTCTATAGGTATAATAATGCGGATATAGCCTCAGAATTAGGCAAACAAAAATATGCCAATATAAAACAACTAAGGTTTCTTACGTCACAAACAAAAAAAACCTCAAAAGCAGCACTTATGTAAGAGTTAATTCTGTTCTTATTTTCTAGTTTCTTTCAAAATTTCCTAGCAGTGATTTTTTTGTTTAAAGTGCAATACTTAATGTGCAATGACAAAATCACAGTTGATATTCTTGTGACTTTAACCTTCAACGGGTAATGCTGAGGAAGGGCAATCATCGTAAGGTATTTATATGAAAGAATGAGAATTCATACTTTAAAACATTCTAAATGGTGTTAGAAGGTTAGTCATTCTGTGTCAGTTACAGCAAAGTTCCAGTGTTACCTCCATTTATACATGCTTCTGATATGGAGTAAAATGAGTGGAAATGGTCATGAATGAGAGAATGAACATTCTTGGAAAAATTCAGTGAATGGAGAATTTTACTCAGCTCTATACAGCCTTTGTTCTAAATGATAATTAAATGCTTAACATGCTTTTTCTACACATATTAATGGCTACAACATCTTACATCCACAACTGCTTGAAATTGTTCTCAAAAATCTAGGTAGGCATAAAAGAGAAAACATAGCTTCTGTCTGCTTCTGAGTAATGCAATAAAATGTAGGCAAGCATTCAAAACTCTAATCAAGTTAAACAGATCTCACACTTGAGTGAGGTTAGAAAGAACAGTCAGTTATTATGCAGAAAACCAAATAAAAAGTTTAAGAGGAAACAAATGAAGATGTTTTAGGCTAATCTATCTAGTAGAAAACAGTAAGGTATTATTTATTTTTTAGCAATATTATGTTTTTCTAAAACATCTGCACCTTTTGTTTGGCATATACTTGATACTTGACATTATATAGCTTAAAATAACAGCCTGATGTTCAGTACAATAATAACAACGGCTTTATAGGATAAGAACCATCTGTTGCAATTACACTCACTTTCTGAAATTTTCTGAAAGGGAAGAAAACCCTTAGACTTTGTCAATTATACGCCCTTGACAAAGTATGAGTCATCTTAAAGGAGTTTGGCATAGAGATGCAATTTTCACGGAAACAGACTAATGAATTGAATGTATTCTAAATATGGCCATCCAAGTGGTGATATTGATGAAAAGATTCTCAAATGAGAAAGAAAAATACGTCGGTGTAGTTTACTCCTCCATGTCTGAAATGCTGTCGGGTAGTATTTCTTGGGCATTTCACAGCTTTTAAGTCAAATACTATACTCAGCACTTTTTCTGGTGAGATCATTAATATGATTATTTGCCCAAATATATTTTAATTAACCCCACCCCCTAATTGTAGGGTCTGGAACTTCTTCCCACACTATGGTAGGAAATACCACTCCAGATGTTAATAATTAAGGCATTAAAGGGTAAATCCAGCACCTACTTCCGCAGCTGCGGAAGCTCCCAGGGCAGTAAACTGGTGTGGTTACGTTGCTGAACTGTGTGGGTGGATTGGAAAAGGCCCTTCAGCGTTTGTGCACTTCTGCTCAACATGGAAGCCAGATCAAAAGGATTTTCAGTGTAGGCAACATGCTGGCTGTGGATGGCGCAGGGCAGAATGGGTATGTACTTCCCACGCAAGTGGCTATGTGAGAAGTGGAGAGCAGATGTTGTCTGACGTGGTCTCCTGGGGTACCACAGGATCTGGGCATGGCAGCCCTCTTCTGGCCTGGATCCTGGCTAGGAACAGTCTTTCTAATCAGTCCTTCTCTGATTAAGCAACACTCACTCTGAGGTAACACGTACCATTACTGATGTGTGCGTTAATGGGAACCGTGTTTAGCAGAGATGTTTCAAATCCAATTGCGTTGGTTGGAAAGACCATTTTTAGAAATATTACAAGGCAAGCAGGAAGGATGCTTCCCTCGCTTTCCCCCACCAAATTCTGTCTTCAGGCCTGGGACTGCGTAGCAGGCTGTCCTCGTTCCACACACGCATTAGGTGTAAAGAATTGGGACAGAAAACTGCACCAGGCTAAAACATGTGCTGGGGCCAGTTGTTTTTAAATAAAACTGAGTTTTGTGTTCAAAACCCCAAGTATGTGATTGAAAGCTTCAGAGTGTTAACATAATGAGCAAGCTTTGGTATGTATTAATCTGAACCAAGTGACTTTTAAGTGCATCCCCAAATACCTTCAAATGCCTTTCTTAAATATTGTTGTCTAGGTGTAACTATCCATTCACCTGTCTAGTTGTCTCTAATGTCAATAATTAAATTTCTTATACAGTCTAAAACTATGTACATATTTCACTACACATGTTTCAAGCCACAGAAGTTTGTGATGGAACCCATTAGGAAGAGCAAGGAGTACACTGACTTGCTGGACAAGTTTGCATGAGATCTGGAATTTACTGTGAGTTCTGTTGCTATGGTTTGGTATTTTTCTCTCTTCTAAATTTTTAAATAACCTACATTAATCTGAGGTAGTTCTGGCTTCTAGCGTTATCAGACAAGTACCTATTTCTTTCAAAGAGAATTTTCTGAGACTCTGGGCTATGGAAACAAAAAATGTCAGCAAGTGGTCTAGCAAAGAGAGTCAAGATTGCAGCCAAAAATAAATGAAAAGTAAGCTTTAACAGAAGTTATTTCCCTAAACTATCATTTTCAAAAATTATCTAGTTACAAGATGCAGGCATACTCTATGAACTAAAAAATTGCAACAAGAGAATTTTTTTTTTTTTTTTTTTTAAATTTTACCAACCAAACCCACCAAACCAAAAACAACCAACCAAACAAAACCCCCACCTCTTCTAAGCATTCCTTTGGGTGACCTAAACAACTGACCTTGCAAAATGTTCCCACTGCAATCACAGGATGATAAAACCTTTGGCTTACACTCATTTATACTGGTAGATATACAGTACATGTGCATGCAGTACAGAACACACTGTAGATAAAAATCTCTACAGCAAAACTGGAAGAGATAAGGAGAGTGATTGAATGCCTACAATATTTACAAAAGCAGGTAATTTACAGGGTGAATTCATGGAATGCTTAAGTACACTATCGTACTTCTTTAAAAGAAGCCTTTATGTTGCCTTTTGTGTTTCATACAAAGAAAGTTTGGATAGCTGAATGGGAACTTTAAAACTCATTTGCAAGGTGCTGTCAAAAAGTTTTAAATATTTTTTTTTCTTGACCTGAAACACTTTGCTGTATTTAAGTCAACTATTAACCTCCTTCTTCCTACTGCAGGTCATTGCCTTCCAGGGTTAACTCCGGTCAGGGTACATTACTCACGATGCATCACAGCCTTCCTAGAGAGCAATCTGCACAGCATGCGGAGGGTACCGTTTCTGAACTGAGCTCCTCGCATCGCTTCCAGAGGAGGTCAGCATCTCTGACACCCATGGAAAAGGCTGAAGGTGAGGTGTAGGAAAGGGCAGAGTGCCGGGTTAGCATCCTACTCGATGGTGAAAGAGGGAGGGCATGGCCAAGCACTAGGCTAGGGACTTCACCCCGCAGTGAGTTTCCCACTCCTGGCGTCCGCCCTCTGCTGCTGCAAACACGGAGCTGGCGATTTTTTGGAAACCCTGCTGAAGGGCGCGTGGCCTGGCCTTTGGCAATGCCCCGTGGTGGTGCAAGTATTCACTGAAACCAACGGCTCACCTGCCTCCCAGGAAGATTATACACTGTGTGGTTTAAATAAGCAAGATAATGAAGCAGAGAGCACTGACTTACCTTTTGCCCTTTTACTCCACTGCAGTCACATTTTCCACAACCGGAACAACCCTGAAAATAAAAGAGAAATTAAGAATTAATTGTCTGAACTGGGTGACAGGCAGAACGTACCGCAATGAGCTAGGGACATCAGCAGTACCATCCGGAGTGCAAGGCTGGTCAGCATGGGGAGCGTTCGCTTAAGCCCAACGCAATACCTTCTTATTTTTACACAGAGGTACACTCCTGGTCTCAGACACAGTACAATAAAAGATGCTTTTGCAAAAGAAGAAAAAAAAAAACTCCTATAGTTTTTGACCATAGAAAACTGTTATATTAATTCTAAATAATTGACTTTTGGGCCACCATTTTAAAAAAACCCTAATTTTTCTAGAATACACACATACTCTGCATCTAGCAATATGAACATCTCAGTTTAAAACAAGTGGGTTCTCCCCTAGGATTCCATAGTCAAACATTCAAAGCCCAACAACAAATTATTTGAAACAAAACCAATCGAGTGGTAGAAGCATCTCTTTAATAGCAGTTTGGTAATAAATGGCTTGCATTCTGCAGAAATACTTAATCTCTATAAACATGTGCCATTGCTTTGAAAAGGATGGTGAAACTGCCATTCATGATTTATCTTCTACACTTAAGGAGAAAAACAACAGACCTGAAAAATATGAGTTGTTTCTTTTCTGAAGACAAAAAATGATGCCTACACCCTTTGGGTGTTTACCATGAGATCTCTTGATTTCAATTTACTAAATTTTTGTATCAGTAATTAGCAATCATCAGATAAGAAGATGATAGTTTTTAAGGGAAATTAAATATCGGTATAATTATCACAGGCAACTGTATCGACAAGTACTTCTGGGCATACTTTATGAAATCAAGTCAAACCGCAGCCTCTAAGAGAGGAAACTGCTCCTAATGTTAAATATTAGATATGGAGGCAACCGTTAATGTTTGCTGGCCAGGCAATAGCTCCAGGGTTCTGGTTTCTTTCTTTCATCTACCACATTTCAAGTCATCTTTCCTGCCCTCTATAATGACTAACTGTAATTGTCATTATGATGGGAAACCTTCCAAATTCATTGCAGCAGAAGAATACATAGAAAACGTGTAAAAACATAACCAGTCTGAATTATTTTCCACTAGATACTGTAGAAAGCCTTGTTTTCTGAAAAGCTTTCCTCAGGACAGCACCACTTCATGGAGTTTCTACTCTAGGTGAACTAAAATCAAAACACAGCCAACCTCCAGAAAACGATGGTACTTCAGCATTGATGCTGACAGACTCCCAAGTCTGTCTGGATTCTGTGAAGTGAAATTCTGGAGGGCAGGTGGATGAGAGGATTTGGGAGAGGGGCATTTTCACCTCAGGAGGGAAGGAGGGGAGACTGTGCTGCTGGCCTTGCTAGTCCTGACAGCTGCTTCTCATCACACAAAGTACTCCTAAGTGCCACTTCCCTCAGAAGCGAGGGAGAGAAGATCTTGCTGTAGGTGTTTGAGGAAGGGAGCTTAATATTAATAAATTCTACTAAAAGCTTTCATGCCTTTGTTCGCATACGCCTTAAGATGGAAACTTGAGAGAATTGGGGGTTGGTTTGTTTGGATTGGGTCAACAGCGACCAAAAGATTGGGATTTCTATGACATGATCATCAAGAGCCACTCATTTGTTTGCAAAACATGAAAGGTGGCAACATATGAGATAAGTCAGATTAACTGATGCACAGGTAAAAGCTTGCAGTCGCTTTGTGTTACCAAAACATTTCAGTGTGCTTAAGTGTATCTGGGCTACTCCCCCCTTTTCCTCCTCATGGTCATGAAGCAACAGGTGAGGAACTCAGCAGTCCATTGCTTTTACTGCTGTCATGCCTCTCAGAAACCAACGAGGAGGAAAACAAGCAAAACATTTCTGTCACTGAATGTTACACCAACGCACCCAAGATCCTTCAGCAGCCCCCTTAAGCCGTCATCCAGAAGCAGTCAGGGCCGGCCCCTCTCCAGGGTCAGCTCAGAGCACAGGTGCTGGGCACCTCTCCCTCCACACCTGCGGGCTCCACAGTCTACAGGGACCTCAGTGCTTCTGGGAAATAAACAGCAAATGGACCTAACCCATTTCGGATTTGAAAAACCACCAGTGAGACCAATAAACATCATCACTCCAGAAAGTTAAATAATACGGTAACATTTTTCCTTGGTACATATATTTTCTTTTAAAGTAAAGCATCAGAAAAACGGGGATTTGATACTGAGAACAGGATTATTAAAGGCTGCCCAATAACACTAAAGCAGCAGCTCCTGAAAAATCTGTTGCTTTTGTTGAGATCTTTATTTTTTACTAGATCCACTGAATTTGTTGTTTGAAGTCAAACTTTCTCCATATTCATATAAAGCTGAAGTATTTACATTTTTTCCTCTTACATTATTCCAGCATTTCACCACACTACATTATAAACGCACAGAAAGACGAATATGCACACTGATTAGAATGCGTGTGCATCCTACACTGCAGAAAGAGAATTAGATTGGGAAACAACGCCACCATGCGCGACCACACCAACTCAGTACAGACCAGGAGGGAAAAGTGTCACCCACTGAATAATCCCCTTTACTTCTTGCGGTGCACAGTTATGCCTGGAAAAACATTGGCCCTCCCATTTCAAGAAGTGACCCAGTGTGACCTCTTAGTTTTTCAGACCTGGTGAGATCACAGCTGGAGGACGCAGGCTTGCAGCTCATACTTCCTCCTCCAGCATCATGTAGAATGTTATCAGTTTTATCAACACATCCCTTAAATTCAGAAAAAAAGTCTTGTTTTAATTGCATCTGGGAATGTAATTATAATACGTCATTGAATCATTATAAACATCTGTTTTCAAGTTCATCCCTGCATATTTCCTTCAGCCTGTTATTTACCATGAACTATTTTTTTTTTTTAAAAAAGCGTTGTTATTTATTTTTAAGCTGGGTTTTGTTCTTAAATTTAGCATGGTCAGAAGAATGGACTTGTGCTTTTGGGTCTCTCTTTGTGCTCTCAAAAATGATGCCATTATAATAATTTTTTCCTGTTTCTTAAGCCTCAGATTACAACAAATGAAGGCAAGACAGGTAAGAAAGGTATTGATCACCAGGGAGCACATCTGCAAAAGGCCCTATTTGCAGGCAAGTGCCATAGCCTGCTATGCCAGAGCAGGCCATCCACCCTACAAAACTCTTTCTTTTACAGTAGCATCATCTGCTGACTGTAACCTTTGCAGGTGGATGGAAGGTTTGCCAACAATGACAGCCACTACTGGACAGTATTATCCTCAGCTACTAGAATTTTTTTTCTTTTTTTTAATCTGAGGGATGTGACAACATTCTGCATATGTGAGGAGGAACTAGGAGCTTCTTCCTCTGGGAAGATGGAAGGGCCAGACCAGAAACAGTCAATTTAAGCAAGTTAAAGGGGCATTTAAATAATGAAGTGGGAAACAGAGAGATCAAGATGGTTACAGCAGGTACAGGAACTGGGGACTGGGTTCACTTCAATAGGTAAACATCTCCACTACTCACTGCAGTCTCCCCTTATTCAGTGGCAAGAATAAGCACTTCTGGGCTGGGACCCACCTCACCTATTCTGGATGTTTGCTTTCAATGGAGACTTTGCACACCTTGGAGGACCAAGCAGTAGAGACTGAAATGAGCAGGAAGGAGTATGGGCTGTGCCAGAGACCAAGGGGGAAAATTGAGAGAAAAGTGGATACGGAGGATCAGAGGACTTAGAAGTCACAGCCAGAATGGGACACCGAACAACAATAGCTCTTCATTCCTTGGAAAGCATTAGAAATTTAGTTGAGTATTTCTCTAACTGTGAACAAGGAAATCTGCATTTCTGGTACTCACTTAGGAAAGACTTAAGAACCTTATGCAATCAAGTCCTAAGAAACTTCACCCTGAAGGAATAAAGATAATGATCACAAGGTAAGTGAGCCGAAACTATGCAAATTATTGCTTATTTCTAAACTTGTATGATTTTACATCAGTCTCATGATACGAAGAATCCAGCTCATGATTTCCTGCCACACATGACTAGAGATAATGAGACAAATAAAGAGAAACAGTTTAGCCCTATCTCCCAGACATCTTCTGTGAAACAACGCCTTCCCCAGGGACCGCATGGAGCTTGGAGCAACCGCTGCTGTCCTCCAAGTGCCAAAACAGAGAAGGAATGGTGCTGGGCAGGAAGCCTAATTAGGGAGGGGACAGGGTGAAAAGGCAGGCTCTCTATCCCTTGTCTAGGAGCCAATTTACAGACTACGCCAAAGATTTTGGCCAGGTGCACCATGATACCTCACCTACTTTGCATGGTAGGCTAGCAGTTTTCAAATAGGTGTAACTTCCTTGCCCCACAGGCCAGCCCCTCATAGAATATTTGAAGACATTTATTTTATCTTGCTCCTCCCACAAAGCAGCACTCAGCCCAGAAGCAGAAGCTCATTTTAGCGATAGAAACCGCTTCATTTTTTGACAAGCATTTCCGTTCCGTTTCATTCTCCCAGACTGTCTGCAACTGATAAGCATAATGAATCACGCTAGCAAATCAGTGTAAAACTATAAAAAGATCCGCACATACGAACGTCCTACACTCAGACGGAGTATTTGCCTAAGGCAGAGCAATTCATTTAGTACCACATTAACACACAGTTCTCAAAAAGCGCCGCTAATGAATAGGCATCCCAACCCAGACCTCTCACTTCCATGAATCGCGTACCGAGCCACGCGCTAAGCCCTATGAGTGACAGAGCCAACAAGGCAGCTGAAAGTTCCTGCAGCAGACGGAACTCTGCTCTGCAATTCAGCCTGTAAGACGTCTGTCAGATCGTAGCTACAGACTTTTGTTGCTTTTTGCCCTGTTTTTCCACGTCCAGCTACTTTCCTGGCATTTGAGGACTATTGCTTGGAACTCACACAGGAACGATGCAAACAGCCAGCTGAGCAGCCCAGAAGGGAGACGACTGCCGTATTTGGACATGCACCGTTTCTGGAGGCTACAGAAATCTCCAAAAAAATACAAAGGCCGAGTCAGTTCTTGGACGCTCCTCTCTCTTACAGAACTGCATTTGTCAAGACAAAACGCAGTTCTGTTTCCCACAACACCAGCTCAGACTCTGCTTGCTGAGTTTCAGCTGCTGAGCTGCCTACCAGCTTAGGCTAATTGCATACGTGTCCATCGAGTTCAGATCTTACTCTGTAAAGCACACGTGCAACGTAGAAATTTAACAAAATTCTCACTGTTCACTTAACTTTGTTCACACTGAAAATCTTATTCCAGGGAATACAGTCACTTCTCCCACCCAAAAAAAAGTGTCTTTCAAACGACTGGAAATGAACAGGTGACTGGTGAGACCAGCACAGATATCAAAAGCCTCTGACTATTCACAATGTTTCTAATTCATAACTGAAATGCTTCAGCAAGTAACAACAGTCATAATGATTTCATCCCAGGATTCATTCATTATAAAATGACATGTTCTGTTTAGACACGACCCTTAAACTGATCATGTTTTCTGATGAAGCAGTGAAGATTTCCCACTCTACAGTGCTTTAGTTCAAACCCCAGGTGGAACTGAACTCCCATACAAGTTCCAAGTTCAAACACCAGCCATGACTATGCCAGTGGGATGGGGACGGCTGTTTGACAGTGACATCTTCAAGTTTGAATCTCCTCCCTCCACACAATCCACCCCTTCTGCCCCTAGGCGAACCTAACCGCCACGGGGAAGGCCAAGGGAGATTGATCCCTACGCAGCAGACACTGCCGCTTCCACCTACGCACACATACGTACAACTCACGTAGCTGACGAGAGCTGGATCAATAGATGTCTTCAGTTTCACATCCCACCAAATACAGGAATAGGCAGGTGATGCCAACTGCTGGACACTTATCTGGCATTCCTCTCATACTTTCTTCTCTCTTCAGAATGTCAAAATAGCTCGCTGGCTGTATTACTATTCTTGTCTTTACCCTTTAGATGGAACTGCATTGACTTAGCTGAACTGCTCTTTCATATGTAAAGTACCATTAGAGGAAAGAACTCCTATATTCCAGTCAGTCTCAATATTCTTCTTAACTGATTCTGCAGTTCATTAATAATTTTTAATCAAAATAACTTTGCTAAAACTTCTGATTTACACTTTCATAGAATGAAGAGGGTAACAAATAAACCCCAGGCTGTCTTAGGAAGTTAGCAAAATTCAGTTTTTCGACTCTGTAATATTAGATTTACTTTAGATTATGGAAACAGATGGCTGCACTTAAACAGTACATAGTCCTGGTGGTTTTTTTTAAATAAACACACCAGGATGAAAAGCTTCATTGTTTCTATATCTGACCATACTGTATTTAAACAAATGGATAAAAGTTTTTCCAAGAAACAAGAAATCCCATCTACTGAAAAACCCAGAGATGGCAGACTTACACACTTTTAGGTCTGCTTAGACAACAGTAACAAGGTACAGATTAATATTAAAATGTGTTAGCTATAAGTACATCCTGAAACATTATTTTTGAAAGGTTAAGTCATGAATCGATATACTGGTTGACAGGGACTCTGTGGAGGAAAATTAAATTTCTCCTGCCTGAACTAGGGCTTTAAAACATATTAGTAAAAATGTTGGCAAAGCAAATGGATTGCTCAGTGGAAGTACATCATTCCTCTCTGCCATAATTAAAAAAACCAACCCAACCACAAAACCTCAAGGTCACTCTCCTTCAAAACACAGCTTTGCATTAAGTGTTTGACCCAGACCTAGAGTTGTTCTACCATACACTAACTTCTGCCTTGGAGGGTCTGAGCTCACAGCTCTTAGAAGAAGAAACCTGCTGTGCCGTGGAGCATTTCAAAGGCAAGACCGACCACCTCTCTCTGTTGAAATCATTTCATTTCACATGGCATACTGAAATGTTATTCAATCAGACAGGAACCTTAGCATCTTCCTGCCGTAATGACAGCCCAAAGCACTGGAGTGAAATGATCAAAACACCAAGGCTGGCTTGAAGTGAATCACAGAAACTATCACTTTTTATGACACGTAGTATTAATTGGTAAACAGAATTTACCAATCCTATTGATGCGAGCACTGGCACAAGTACTGCAGGAAGCACCAGAAGTGTAGCTGTGGCCAGATGGACTTCAGCAGGGCTGTCAGCTTCCCGAGGGTCCGAAAGGAGAAAAAAGCAACATAGTGCACCATACCTCACTCTCAGTCACTCCTGTATCCTCTGCCGGGACAAGGGTCACTGCTGTTGCTTGGCAATGCCTGTGCTAAAGGACTGGTCAAATGCCTGAGGAGTGGGAAGTCTGTCCCTTCCAGGAGCTGATACAAGGCCAGTTGTCCTGGACGGATGATCTGAAGTTCAACTCTCAAAATGGTACAGGAGAAAGAACATCTGCCATGCCTTCATTTTCAGGACTTAAAGCAGAAGACAGAAATTGAGCACAGTCGTCATTTCATTTATAAACCCATTGATTTCAGATGTCTATGGACAGATAAATAATAGACAAAAGGGAACATTTTATGATTTTACACTGTCAGCAAGCTCCAGTCTTTCCTCCTCTCCCAAGTCCTTTTTCTGTCCCATTAAAAAAAAAAAAAAAAAGTTGGCAGCTTATCTTCATGTCCTTTTTTTCCCCCCCCCCAGTAAATTGTGGGTAGACTTCAGTTATGACTGTTGAGTGAACTCCTTGAACTGAGGGACAGCTTACTGGTTTTACAGCTTTCACCTTCTAGATGACCAAATTAAGTTCAACTCTAATCGGCAATCACTGGAAGTTTCTCTCATGTAGTAGCTATTTAAAGTCCTTGGTTGTGTCGCTTCCATTTTCTGTAGATTTGGTATTCACAATGCACGGAACACAGTGCCATTCAAGATGTCCTGTGGGATACCACCTGCTTCCAGCTGCCAGGCCACGTGGCAACAGCTCTCCCCTAGGTCCCAGGTCCTATCTGCTAGGCCCGTGTAAACATCTCAAATGACCAGATGCCTACGTTTAAGCAATGGAAATAAGTGCATCCCAATAGTTTCCAAAGGCTCATTAAACTCAGTGTGGATAAGAAGAATTAAAACACTCATTCTCCTGAAGACCACCTTTGGCTGTGGGTTGATGTAGATAAACAGAGGAGAAGGAAGTGGTCTCCACTCATTTGTCTGCCGAAGGGATAGCTTTAGACCAGATAAAAAAAAAAAAATCTCCTGGAACAAACCTACACAGGGGAAAACCATGACACTTCATGGTTCCTAGTATGTCCATACATCAATTAAGTATCCCTGTTAGTCTGAGGGAAACTTTAAGGGAGTCCCAAGTTAACATATAGACAATCTCTGAAAGGAATGGCAAGTCACTGTCTAAAATATCACTGTGCACAATGAAGTATGAACTCATAACAACAATTCAGCTCTGGTTTTATTTAAAATCCTTGCAAAATTTTCAGGAAATCAACTGATTATAAGAAAAGATCTATAGAATACAACCAGAAAAAAATTCTTTATAGCTATTGGGACATGGGGGGCTGTTTGTAGGTTTTGGCAGGGTTTTTTTTTTCTGTTTGGCTAGGGGGGGCAGAATTGTTTTCTTGGTTTTTTTTAGTATTACCAGAATCCTACAGGATGTTCATACAAAAATTGCAGACAAACCGCAGATTCTTATCAGAGATCTCCAGTGTATTTTGGCCACTGAAAGGAATATTAATTCATTTTAAAATGCTTAATATTAATTATTTTTTAAAATATTTATTTTGTAAATTAGCATCAGTTGGAAGTACTTCAGTAAAAAGATAAAAGCAAAAAAATAGTCACATCTTTTTAGTCAAAAGAATACTGGATTGCTGGAGTAGAAATATTTTGTTGCTGGGACCTCATTTTTGACATTCTTTTCCAGATTCCCCAGGGGTCTGTCCTGGAGGTAGGGTCATGGGAGTCCCCTGAAAGCTGCTCTGTGAACATGACTTTCCTGTTGGTAATGTGAACATCATTTGCACGAAGCAATGTAAATCCAGTGTGCTTCTAGTTAGTTCACAGGAAATATAAAGTTATTCCTGTTGTTCCATATTTGGACAAAAATGACATTTAAAGCAACTGTTTCCTCTAAGTACATTCTTTTACAGGAAGCTCTGGCAACAATCAAGGTATTTGCTTACTTAGTGAAATTTTCAGAGTATCACATTATACCACTCAGTTCTGCACAGTTCAAAGCAGACAACTGATCTGTGAATACGGAAGCTAATGGTGTTATCATAAGAATCCCCCCTCCTCCCCTGCCCCTCACCTCCCCACCATCAGCATTACCTACTATCAGGTCTATTTTCACAGACTGCAAGATACTGCTTAGCCTCCACCAAGCAGAGAATACCGTAATTACCAAGTGAATATCTGTCCAGTCAGTTTTTTACCCTTTTCCTATTTAAGAATTCTACTTTCAGCTATGTTTTCAAAAAAGCAAAAAAAATTTCCAGGTGCCAGTAGGATCCTCTGGTGTTGCAGTCATTGGCCTTTATCAACAGCTGAGGATAAGAGTGCACTCCAGGACTTTGACTTCCAGGGACAAGGGCTTTCAGGAACACCTTTCAAAGGGCAAGACCCTTTCTAAATTCGATTATGGCAATCGTCATCAATGATCTCCACCCTGCTCTTCTGCTTTGTGACTAGGATCCAAGCCATAGAGGTGGGAAGCTCCCATCCCTCATGTTTCTAACAACTCCAGTGGGAGGACAGGAAAACCTGTTCCAGAGCCACCATGGCTGTTGCAGAGTTTACCACCTGCCTTGTACGCAACTTCCCTGGAGCATGCAGAAGCAAACTGCTCCTTGTCCTGCATGACACACAACCAGACACCCTACCTTCTAACTCATCTTTTTAGCATAACTAGCATTAATTGTTACTAGGCTGCAGGGAAAACAATCATCAAACTTCATTCTCGTTCATGAGGCAGAAGAATTAACAGTCTGTGAAACAAATCAGTTCATTTTTCTTGCTGCCTTCTGGGATGGATTCACCCAAGCACCTGCTTGAGGTACAAGACTGGATCCGGCCATAACCCGGCAAGGTGGAAATGGTGTCATTACAACAGTGTCCCCTAACTGCTTGCTGCCTCTGGCAGCGGGTGATGCTGGGGCCAGGCTGCAGTCTCCTTGCCATCCTCTCGGTAAACCTGCACCTGCAGAGCTTAACTGCTTGCTAGAAATGCCTCATAGCTTCCCTGGCCTCATGCCTTTGGTGTCCAGCACACCCCCCTGCCTTCATAAGTACAAGGGTACCTACAACATGTTCTGAGCATGGCTGCTCGGTGTGGTGAAAGCCTGACCCTAAACAGCTCCAGCAGGCAGGCAAAACACAATGCCACCCAAACCAGGCAGAGGCTGGGGGAAAGGCAGTGGCAGCTGCCAGCCCAGCAGTCGATGCAGATGCTCCTGGCCACCCTCCACCCCGCAGCGCTCCCCAACCCAGGCCGGAGGCAGGACCAGGCCGAGAAGAAACTGCCATGAAGAACTCCCTCGTGGCCTTATCTCACACACTGTGGCCCTCGCCTGTGGTTTCATTTACCACAGTGGTTAGCAGGACAAGAATGCTTAGCTGCTATTTTAGGCATCCAGCGTGGTGCGGACATTTAATCCCAGTGTAGCAGCCCAGGCACTGAGGTGGCTAGTGACCATCCTGCGCACCCAGGTGAGCCATGAAGGCCCCAGAACAATCCTGGTGACTGCAGGGCCATCATCCTCATGGAGAAGCCACCACTTTGCCACACTGTCCACAGCCATCACTAAGTCTTCTTTTTCATAACCAACACTCCCCTGGCCCCGCAAGCCCCATTACGCTGGGGAGCGCAGCGAAAGAGCCAGTCCGCAGGGGAGACGCAGCCCCCCAGCCCTCCCACCCCCCCTCATCAAGGCATTTTTGTAAACCTGGAGGCAAAGGAGACAGCTCAGAAGGGACACGCAGGAAGCCAGTGAAGCCATTTTGCAAATGTTTACAGCAAGTCCATGAGCGGTGCTTTCCCTTCCCTTAGCTGATAAACATGAACATCAGCATAAACAAATACTTTTAAAAGTAACAGCTTTATAACAGCACAACACTGGGAAGCAGAGGGCTTCTTCCTCGGCCATCCTTGCCTAGACTAAATAAACAGAGAGGCGAAATCCTCTTGGTTGAGATACAGACCAAAGAATGTGAAAAAAGCACAGGAAGATTAACTGGACTTCTAGGCTTGTGCCCAGAGGAGAAACCCAGGTGACATACCATCCAGCACAGACACAGACTGCTGGGATTTGAACTCACTGCCTGAGCACGGCTTTCCTCAGGGTGGGCTCTGAGCACATTGCGTTTTTTGCTTATGCAGCTCCTGAATTCCCGTTAACACCCTCCCGCAGACTGATTCATCACCAGCAGTGGAGGCTGTGTGTGCGTGCACCATCATCTTGGGCTGGATCTTGCCCAGGAGGCCTCCTGCCCTCATGGCCCATACGCTGCATGAACAGTTTGCTCCTGCTTAGTCCTCTGCTCCCCATCACCCCTACCAGTCAGTCCTCACGATGTCTGATTTCGCATGACTTGGGAAACGACACAGTTTTATGTGAGTATGGAGTACCTGCAGCAAGGGCTCTGCGCGTGCACTGACAGCAGTTCCTCGGCACAGACTGCCACTGCGGAGTTGCTCCCTGAAGCTGCAGCTGTACCTGCACAGCATGAACATCCCCAATGCACAGCCCCATCCCACAAGAGGTACAGAATCCTGTTACTAAGATTTGCCTCTACGTGTCAAAAGCTGCAGCTTCTGAAGGAAAACCTTAAGGGAAGTCCTCGCTGACCTCCAAGGCATATTGCAGGTGTATAAGACTTGCCATTATGATCCTCCCAAGTAGATTTAGATTGCATATCAGGAAGAAATACTTCCCAGAGAGGGCGGTGAAGCACTGGAACAGGTTGCCCAGAGAAGCTGTGGATGCCCCATCCCTGGAAGTGTTCAAGGCCAGGCTGGATGAGGCTTGGGGCAGCCTGACCTACTGGAAGGTGTCCCTGCCCATGGCAGGGGGGTTGGAACTAGGTTATCTTTAAGCTCCCCTCCAACCTAAACCATTCTATGATTCTGTAACCCTCCTCCAGAGTATTTAGAGGCTGTCAAATTTTACTAGCCTTCATACAGTTTTTATTGCTGAATTTATCAGAACTGTCTAAACATTTCTTGATTAAAACAATGCTCTTTTAATGGGAAGTCATCTTTTCTTCTAAAAGGAACCTAACCCTTTAAAAAATTTTTGACAATGAAATAATAAAATATTTATTAATGTAAGCAATTTAAAATACATTGTTCATACTTCACAGTATTAGATGAAAGAATAGCGCACTGATCTCCTCAGTAATCCTGAGAAGAGGAGACAGGTAAAATAGTGATAGCTTCACTCTGGCCAGCATACTCAACAGAGAGTCCTAAGATTATTAATGAGCAATTAATACATTTTAAGAACCTTATGGTATTCTGGAAACAGCAGCAGTAGTGACCACAGTAGTTCAACATCCCTGTCAAACACTGGATTTAAAAAGCATGCAGCATGTTTAGTCTACTTAGCAGCTAGCCAAAATATACACACAAATTTCATTTTATAAACTCCCTTTTCTTCCCCACAGATCTCAAAGGTCTTCCAAACAGGTTCATCCTATAGCAATACCGCTGCTACAGTAAAATAGCTGCATGTAATTGCTCTAGAGAAAGATTTCAGCCTGTTGTTGCAGATATCCAGTTCCAAAAACTAAATCACTGTTTCAGTCCACTTTGCAAGAACTCTACCATGCTGAGGCAGCGCCCCAGATCTGGAGCAAGGCGCTGGCTCTAGATCCTGCACAGGCAATGCCAGAAGCAGGGAAATGCCTCCCTTGGCGAGCAACAGCCTCCCTCTTTCACAAGCATACTTGGACACCCACGATTCATGGTGGTTTATGACTCCCTTGTACCTGACTTCAAGAAAAAGAACAAAAAGGAGCTTTACCACAGCTGAATCTACTGACTGCAACACTCCTCTGAGAATCAGGAGCTATGGAGAGGAGCACATCTTCTCCTACCTGAGGAGCAGCACACCGGATGTAAAAGTTAGCAGTGACTTGTATGACTTGCAAGAACTCAAAGGGCACTTGATTGGATTAGGCTTGTAAGCCATGGATGGATAGGACCTCTTCAGGGATGTTGCTGTCTTCCTCATTTATCTGATGAACAACAAACTTACATGGAAAGGAAGGTGGGCTTAGGTGGAAACTAGATGACCTAAATCTCACACCTTGTTCCATTAAATTCCACAACTGAGATGGTTACACCTCCTGTTCTTCCCGGATCTTGCCCTATGGTTCAGGGAAAGGCAATGCAAATCATCAGTGTAGCTTTCATTGTCCTAAGTCCTAGAGCCTTAATCCTCTAATTTACTCTGAATCCAACCCGCACATAAACACATCAGAAACTGGCAGAGACTACAATGCCAGCTTTTCCTATACAAATCAGCTCTTTTGTCCAGAAAACATTTTCACTTGCAATTGGATTGTGGCATTCTAGATACACGATGCCGTGAAAATAAGCAATATCTACTATAGAGAAATTTGTCTCTAAATCATGACTAAAGACTAACCTAAGCTGATTGTCAAACAGCTTATTTTCCTCTTTCCCAGCTGTGGAATTCACTTTTAGTAATGTGGCTGGTCAATTGGATCGTTTCGGCATTTTTAAAACTTAGTCACAAGGAAAAATCAGTAATATACACATGTACTCTAATTTACTTGTCTGGCCCAAATGAAAAACAGACAATGTTTTCTCAAATCCTCGTTTTTCAAAATTGACATGTGAAAATCCAGTTTTAATAAAATTTTAAATGTTGGAACACGACGACAGTACAGCTAAATAGTGACAGGAAATATTATTTTAGTGTGCAACATTTGCCAGACGCAAAAGGAAACAAACTTGTCAGTCCTCTCTTTCTTTTATGTTTCTTTGTTGACTAGACAGGAAGCTGACAAAAACTGATTTTTTTTCCTCTTGTGAAGCATACAGCGTAATTTTTATTGTGCCACTTCAGTTGCTGACTGCATTTGGTAAATAAAAACATACTTCATGAGCATCCAGGGAAGTGTTTAATATCTGACAGTTTACAAAAGTGCTGTACTAATTAAGTACAAAAACAAAAGTAAATAGCTTTCATTGCAGAAACGGAAATAACGTGATTTAGAAGAGAAGCTGAAAATCCATTCTTTTCTATGGCAACTTCCTGAGTGATGGAAAAGCTATAGCTGAGTAAAATTAAACATTTGCCTAACCTGCATTCCACATGTAGAGGTCAGGAGAAGTGCAAACGTTGATGAACACTGATATATAGCTGTAAATATTTTGTGAGCAGTTTATTTAAAACCAGAAAGAAGCAGCCAGATAATGTTCAGCTGTAACATTTCTTCCACTTACTAACAGCAAGCAAGCAGGCAAATAGTCTTCAACACCCTTGCTTGCTATTTAGAATAGAAAACCAAACACACCAGAGTAAGCCCATACATCCAGTAAAAGCTCAATACGAAACACTAAACATCTCCTTCTTTGTCAAAAAAAATTAATCAAAATTTTCTGAAATCAATAAACATGGGTTATTATAGAGGAGAGCTGAGTATCAATTTCAGATCTCTTCCAAAAGATATCCTGCCAAGAAGAGGTTCAAGGCCCCTTAGGGGCAAGACGCAAGGACACATCAAAGGCCATTCCTCCTGCCACTTGCTGAAGGGTTTGTCACCCGTGGGACTTGCCACAGGTTTGCCCCCTCCGTTCTGCAGCCCTAGCCCCACTCCTATTCTGCCTCTGGCACACACCAAACCCACCCTGGGATTAAACTACATGAAGGCTAAACACAGTGACTTTTCCCCCCCTCCCCCCCCCTTTTTTTAACGGCCCATTTTAGCGTACTGAAGTACCTTCATGCTGGGGTCAATCAAAAAATGCTGCCACAGGGGAGGGGCGAGATGACGCAAGCAGGATTACAGGTTGAACTGTCTAGGAACTGCATGATGTGGGGAGTTTGACATATGCTTCACGGGTACTTTAATTATCAAAGGCATTTATCATTTTATCAGGCACTAAGATAAATTGGTAAGCTGATACATTTATGAGCTACTGCGTGCTACTGTGCCAGAAAAAAATGGAGATCCCCAGGGTTTACCTTGAAAATGAAATATTACTTATAATATTTCCTTCTCCAATAGTGTAACTTCCACTTACTAACAAAAGATACTTCCATTTTTATTGGTAAAAAAGGAGGTTCAAAGCAAAGTTATGCTGCTCTAAATTCTTCAATAAATTTGATAGTTACTTTCCATTTTCTGTACCTGTATGACTTCCGGTTAATAACCTCATTCCATCTTGATTTGTAATACATTGTGTCCTCTTACTTTGTTCTGAATAAGCTGCCCAACTTCATATCATTACGGCTATTACCTGAATTCACAATAGCTGTTAACTGCAATGTGACTGCAGGCTTAGACAGGCTTCTTATCTGTCAAAAATGACAATGTGTCGTGGCACTACCAACTTGGTTTCATGCTGTAAATTGCAAATTTCAGGGAACTCAGACAGATGTTGAAAAGGAACTTCCCAATGATCTTTCCTAGAGCTTTCCCAGCCTGTGAACACCTCTGGAAGATGTGTCATCCAGACTACATCCTGCAGGATGCATGGTTTGTAACTTCCCTAAAGAAAATTAACATTTTTAATTACCCTACATCCTTAGGTATACATCTTTGTGATCTGCAGAATGTTCCCAACGCTAACATACAAGCATAAATCTAATAAAATTATCCTCGTGTAATGAAAAACTACCTCAAGTCACGTGCAAAAGAAATGTGAAGACTCACACCGCCCTAACTGACATGGATTTCGCTACAATAAAAACTGTTTTTAAACTCTGAATTGAACTAGCTGTTTCAGAACATTCTGAGTAGATTCATGAATGAAAAAATGTTCAGCATAACAATTTCGCTACAACAAAAAATGCAAATATTGACAATTTTGAGTAACAAGTGTCCTCAAAATAACAGGAATAAAAGTGATAAATGTAAGCAAAACCACCCAAAGTCACATCATGAAACTGTCTTTCAATGCCAGCACATCTGCAAAAGTCGTACTAAAACTCAAAGTTCAGAACATGTCATTCTCATGGCAACATCCTTAACGCGCCAGATGTATTCCCAAACGTTCCCTAGAACAGACCACACTTTTGACCACACATCTAAATAACACTTTTTTAAAATCTCATATTTACACTGTGCAAAAAGCTAAAGAAAATTGAAGTCATCAAGATTTCCTCATCTAGTTATTAAAAGTGGCTCGTTAACCAAAAGGGCATCACCAATGCCTATACATGACCTGAGACTTGTGACTATTGCCTTATGGAAGTATTGCAAGTATTCATGACTACCAAGGGTCCTTTCATTTTTGGCACTGTTCTTCAGACTGGAGTTATGTAGGTTTAGGGATATCTTCTAGGATTTTTTTTTGTTTAATTTAAGAAGTGTCATCCCTTTGACTGTTTCACATATTAGAAATTTGCAAACTAAAGCTCAAAAGCATAGATAAATTCAAAGAAACTGAAGGGTAGTAAGTAAAAACATTCTTTTTGAGCCAAAATCACACTTGCTTTGGGCCCAGCTCACATTTGTTGCACAGGGATAATGTTACCTCCATTTGGATTTGCTCATGGATTATTTTTCTAGCTGATGTAATTCAGAAGTTGGAACAGGAAAAAAAAAGGTCAAATATTAAATAATTCAAGCTTTTAGAATAGATTCAGTCTGTTTTATTTACTGTTGGCATATTTTAGCCAGAATTAATGTAAACAAAAGTTTTACAAGGGAATTAGTCCCTTAATTTCACTGGTGCTCACTTTAAAGGAGATATTTATTTATATTACTTTTTTACAATATTTATTGTTCCCTGTCTCTAACAGTTTATTTGATTCTCAAGTAAATTAATTCGGGCTTGAAAAGTACCCTATAAAGATAAAGATAAAACATTTCACTGAAGGCATGTGTAGTGCTAGAGAAAAGTAGAAGTTACTTTATTTAAAAGGATTTTAATACTAAGCTATGCAAGTTGCAGTAGTTCATCAGAAATGGATGAGTTTACAGCTCTAGTGTCACACATGAACAAAGTGCCCCCACCTATAAAAACCAGCTCAGCATGTCTCCCCCCTAGAGTCGACATCACAAAATCACCTTGGCAGACTCTTGTATTTAACCCTTCCTTCAATTCTTCATGAAGCACGACCTCTTGAGCATCACCCTGGGCTGGTACTACTCAGAGCACTAAGAGTCGAGAAAAGAAAGGAGGAAAAGGCCCCGAGATGTGGGATTAGGAGTTCTGGTTGACAAACACAGGGCACAAAGAACAGCAGCAGCTTGTCTCGAGGAGGAGGAGGAGGACATTCGGATTCCAGAACGCACAGGCATCTCCACAGCACAGTTAAGATCATACCTTGCCATTTTATTCTATCTGGTTTTCCTTTCAACCCCAACTTAAAAAAAACCAAAACAAAACAAAAACAAGAAACCTATTTTTTAATCAACGGAATTCAACAGAATTCAAAATCCAAGTGTCTGTAATCACAGACATGCTCATGACACAGCACACCCCAAAAGGAACATACCCCACAGGGATTTACAAAGCATACGCAGCAGCAGAATGGCTATGAGGATAGCTGCTGTTTGCCAAAATGTGCTCAGGCTGAAGGAAGAGATGGTTGGTTTCTTTCTTTGATATGTACCCATAGTATCTGACTCATTGTGCTGGGTTTAGTCAGGAAATATTTAATTCTCTTTACAGTGGCCGGTATGAAGTTGTGTTCCTGGATTTACCCTGAGAATAAGGTGTCTTTTTAGCTGGTGCTGGGGAGTGCTTGCACCAAATTCAAGGTCTTTCTCAGCTTCTGATATTGCAGCTGCGTTCCCAGCTCTCGCTGTGGGCAGTGTAGGGGGACACACAAGTCAGACACCTGACCCAAACTGACTGAAGGGGTATTTCATTCCATAGCGCATCATGCTCGGGGCATAGGCAGGGAGTGGGCTTGGAGGCCATAACTCTTTTGCTAGCTCTTGTGTGAACTCTTCGCTCCTTAACTCCTTCGTTAACTCTTTTGCTAATTCTTTTGCTTGCTCATTTGTTAGGGAGCTGGGGGGGCCTGTTGGCTTCCCCAGTCGTGCTGTTGCTGACAGGGTTCACTCTGCTGAGATCGCTCTTGGGCTCCGACTCTCACAACTCAGGACCTGGTTGTGCATCAGT
>NW_010251933.1:0-25934 GCF_000690775.1 Eurypyga helias | reverse complement strand
CGGAGTTAAACCACAACAGATGTATACAGTATGACTGTCAGACCCACAGAATCTAGTTCTTGATCTTCAAATCCTCTCCTAACAGTCCACATGCCTTGCAAACCTAGACTGAGCCCTAGATACCTTATTAGTTACAAGTATATTTGGCTGTTGACAACCAAATTTAGATACTAGCCTTGTATATTATTAGTATCAAGTATGAACTAATTACTGGATTAAGGACCTCTCACTTTGCAATGGCAGTGGGGACATCTTTGAGATAACAATTGTATAGTATCTGATTTGTGCAGAAATTTATACATCAGTTTTCTAGACTCCATATATTATAGTTGATACTCTGACCTATATTGGTCCTCATAAAACAACCTTTTGCTTTTTTTCTCAGCTTAGTAATAATGCTGCGCTTTTTAAAAAAAAGTTAATTACCAGTGTACACATACCATCTGTTACAAGGCACCCTTCTTTCACTCTGATTTGAAGTTGTATCAGAGAGGAAAACTGCATTCTTGATTAGTATTGATTGTTGGTGTAGTGATGACCTGAACAGATTGTAAGAGGGGAATTTAGGCTGAGGTGGCTGCAAGAACAGAACCACATTCCTCAGGAACATAAAATGTAAGATTTATTTACTTACTGGGATGTGTATACCAACTGTACAGCAGTTCTTGCTCTATACCACCCGCACACATTCATACAAATACATTCATACTGACCAGTTCCTCTGGTGTCGTTGTGGCTAGCACCATGGACCTGGGGTGGGAACAGCACAATCTCTTCTGGCTGATCCCGGTCCTGACTGGCAGTCTGGCCTTTTGTGCAGCAGTTCTATTCCAGGCTCAACCCTCCCTGCAGCATTGAGTGTTTGCAAATGCCTTCCCCCAAGGGACTACTGGTTTCACCTACTCATTGCTTTTTAACTTGGATTGTTAGTACGTTGACCTTGCTGGTCAAGTCATCCTAGATAAATCTCTACAATTTTCTCTCCATCTAAGCCAATTAGCTGTTATTACCTGGGTTACTATCACTCTCTGGCTTCCACCCCAAAAGTGCTACAAGATTGGAATGATTTTTTCACCTGTGATTCTGTTCCTTTGCAAAGAATATGGCTAAACCATTATAGCAGGGTGGAGATAGTTCAGATCCCCTCATCATCTTCAGGTATGACAGTACCAGCAAAAATACTGTCTGTATTGCTCAATACCTCTCCCTAGTGCTGTCTTTAATCCTATGTGTCCTGTAGGATTGTTATCAGCTACTGGAATAACTGCCAGTAGCAGAAAGCATTGAGCAAAACTGCACTAATCCAAGTCAGGTACAGTCAAACTACCTTCGCTGACAATTTAGGCCAACCTGACTGATTTTGCTTCGAACAGGCTAAAGAAAACTTGTGGTAAATGTCTGTATGAAGACCTGCAAGGCTGTTATCCTCCAGTAACAGGTGGTAACAAAAAGCCATTTTATTCTACTCTGTGTCTCCCCTTGGCCTTAGCTGCCTAAATCCATGATACTGGGAATAATTTTGATCTTCTGCTTCTGTCTGAAAACATACCCAAAAAGTTTGGTATTGGCCTTAAATTCAATAGGTGGTAAAGGAATTAAATACAGACAAAACACAATTCATTTAACTATATAATTAACAAAAATATGAAATTGATATGAATATAAGAACAGAAAAGGAACTAATGTAATTTATAAATTATAGTCTCATCACACATTATTTTACAAATTAATATTTCAAATCACTTCTATCAACATTTAAATTCTATGGGTAGTACAGAATTTGGTCTTGGTCTTGATATGATATACTTCTAAAACTAGAAGTTTCCCAATTTTTTCACCGTAAATTTAAAGGATATTCAATACAATTAATCCAATTGTTTAACATCTATATTTAACTGTAAAGAGAAGAACATAAAATAGGTAGAAAAACATAATTTACCAAACTTTTTTCAGGTCAAGAAATATATTTTAACTATTCATAGGTTATTCTTGAGTTTTTGTCTATTTCTTTCAATTAGGTCTCTGTATGGATTATTTCTCTGTCATGTTATTCTTCTATGTGTGTAAATACACACACAGTATATTGTTGCATGTGTATATACATATGTACATATATAGATATCCATGTATTTTATATATAGCCACATATTATTTGTATAGTAACATTTTATAACCCTCTGTCTAACTCCTTCTGAATAATGACATGATATGTATAACAGAGTTGAACATAGGATAAAAACAGAAGTAGTAGCATATTTTGATGGTGCTCATTAGCAGTCAAATCATCGCTATTGATGATCATATCCATGAGTGAATTAAATGATCGATCAGTGAACACTCAGAAAAATATCCATGCAATGAGAGGAAAGAAATGGAAATATTTTCTCTACCAGGTATATGTGGCAGTTTATTATTTAAGCTAAAAATATATAGACTCACTGATCAGTTAAACACTATACTCTTTTCCTGTTAATTCTAAATAGCTAAATATGTTTTAGCACTGAAAAATAAATAAATTAGGCTTAACACTGGCTCAGCAGAGGATATAGTCTTGAATGATGATGTTTTTCCTTTGGGATCCTTCAGTATTAGTAGAATAAAATGTCTGAGCAAGTCAGAATACATTATTAGCTGAGCAGAATAGAGTCTATGAGTAATGAAAGTAAACCAAAATGCATTATGATATATCCAGTTTAAAAAATTTAGTATGCAATATTTTTGGGTTTTGAGATGAAAGAAAAATGTTTAAGTCTACATTATCCTACAAGTGATAAAGAAACCACTGGAAGGAGAAAGGAATTTCTAATACATATAGTTGGCTGTAACTGTGAGGCTTGAACAGGTTCTTGAAACAGTCATCCTTACCATAGCTGAATGCAGAATGATGATGGACCCAAGAGATGATATTTGAAAAAAAATGAGGCTACATACACACAATCAGTTTAAGCAGAAGTTGACAGGCTTAATGAATAAATTTCTGGGCAGTTTGATGATCTGTGTTTTGCCAGCAGTTGAAATAGTTAAGGGTAGCAATCTCTCTGAATTTAGAATATATTAGTCTGTGGGGTTATATAAGGGGCTGGATAGAAAAGAAAGCAGTCAAATGCTAATATTACTAGGGATTATGAACCAAGTTGAAGTTAATTTTTAATATCTATTACATTATAGACCAATATTATATATTGTTCTATCAATATAATATTATATAGAAAAATATCTACAGTATAGAGATATACTGGACTTCTACTAGGATCATAATTTCTTTAATATCTTTAACAGGTCAGAGTATTAATAAAAAATGTGAAACTGACTTTCTTCCTTGGGCATCAATATACCAAAAAAATGTGGACGGACTGGAAAGGGTCCAGAGAAGGGCTACAAAGAGGATGAAAGGACTAGGAAGTCTGCCGTGTGAGGAAAGGCTGCAACAGCTGGGTTTGTTCAGCCTTCAGAAAGAAAGGCTTAGGCGCGACCTTATCACCATGTTCTGGTATTTAAAAGGTGGCTGCAAGGAAGATTGAGATGCACTTTTTACAAAGATTCCCATGGAAAAGGGGTAATGGGTACAAGTTACTCCTGAGGAGATTCCGATTGGACACAAGAGGAAATTTTTTCACAATGAGAGCAATCAACCATTGGAATAATCTCCCCAGGGAAGTGGGGGATTCCCCAGCGTTGGACACAAGATTCAGCTGGACAGGGTACTTGGCTATCGGGTCTAGACCATGCTTTTGCAAAGAATGGTTGGACCAGATGATCCTTGAGGTCTCTTCCAACCTGGTTTTCTGTGATTCTATGAATCTATGATTTCATATTAGGATAGTGGTTCTAGCCTTTTAGTTTTTCTTACATGTATATCAACGGGTATTTTTAGGTCTAAATAATGGTTTTTTTTTTCCTCACCCAGCCTTCCCTTTTGACAAAAGCAACCTGAAAACAGCTTCCTTGCTAAAGAACTACTTGTAACTGGGAAACTATTGTTTTGCCACTGTCACCTATTAACAACATTTAATGTGATATTGATGCTGGATAAATATAATATATTAGGTGAATTACTACGTGAAACAATACCTTCTTTTTCTTCTTTTTTTAGTCTTAAATATATATTTGTGTTATAAACTCACTCTCATTATTATTCTGTAGTTGGTCATGCAATCAGAGTTCTTGCACACTATAACACTAGAATAATAACTTCTGATAAATACAAGGTACATATGTTTTAATCTTCCCTCTAAAAAAGAAGACTACAGAGTATTTATGTTTTATACCAGGCACTGCCTAGCAGAAAACTTGAGAGCCACATCAAGCACTTTGTTTTCCCAGAGCAAGCACCTTCTGAATTATGAGATTATATGTAATACCCTGGCAAAATGCCAGCACTGTTACTTATATAGATTTGCACACTATGCCTTCTAGCAAATCTCTAAGCACACTTAAAATCAATGGCCTAAAACCAAAAGGACTCAGTCAACCCTAATCAGATTTTGAAACATCTGCAGCTTTATAATTGACAACTGCTAGGTTTAACACAACTGCCTATGGAAAATGTTATGTTTTCATAAGACCACAGTGGTGTCTCTTCTTTGTGTGTGCCAAGGTCCTTGAGACTGGTATCTTTGCTGTTTTACATCTCAGCTGATTTACACTGCCTTCTAACTGCTGCCTGATTTTCTGCCATTTCTTCATTCAGGAAGCAAATGAACATCCAGCATTCAATTTACAACAAAACACCTGGTCACAGCAACAATACATGTGCTTAGACATGCACACACACTTTTGAAGTTACAAACATCTGCACGCACAAATCAAGTGCTTGCCCTAGAGATAGGTTAAATGGATTTGCAAGATCTAATGTATGGATATATCCAAGTATTAAAATTTTTGAGGTGCTTTCTTAGTCTTTTCTGGAGTATATGCATAGAATGTAAACCTGTATTTCATTCAAAAGTCAAAAATAAGAACAGAAAATAAGCTCTTTCAAATGCACTTCTTTTGACACATAATTCTAAAATTGTAACAGATATATACAAATTTTAGCATTTGTAACAGGAATTCAGTTTTCCTATATAGAGGAAGTGTAATGTGGACACAGATGTTAATGTGAATGGAAGTTTATATATATATTTCAAAATGAAAATGAGTTAATAATGTGTACAAACATATCTAGTTTCTGCATATGCTTTTTAAAAAAATCTATGTGGTTACTCTTGAGAGGTTGGATCATATTTCTGTTTTAAAATGTTTATGCACAGAAGCTTACATACCTGCAGGAAGTTATTCTAGCACCTACATTGTGTGTGTATGTAGGTGTGCACACTTACAATTACGATTTTTTATATGTTCAAAAAGAGAAGACACTGAGAAATATGAAACTACTACTTTTTGTTTGTTTCTTTTTCATTTTCATTTTATATCTTTAACAAACAAAAAAATTACTTACTGTAGAATTCTGCTGTAGCAAGAAAAGGATTTTTTTCCCCATATTACATATACTTTAATTTTTACTGACTGTTTTTCTAGATATAGTAATACAGGGCTATAGCTCTATTTAGAAGAATGAATTTTGTCTTCCTGAACCGAGACATTGCAGGCATGGAAGAGTCAAATATGTAAAACAGTGATTGCAGAGATGTTTGACAAGCCAAACCCCCACTTTTTATTCCTTGATCTAAAACCTTAGTTGTATGCTCTGTGTTTAAACTTATCTAAGACCTAAGCTACTTTCAACATTATTATTGATGGACAGTTATAAAAATACAAGCAGGAGCTAGGGCAGTTACATGTATTTTTTCTTGAGGTGTAGGATATTGCAAACTTTCAGACAGCTGAACCACATAAGACTGAAGAAGCATGGAAAACTTGTATTGTGATTAATAGAGCCTAAACAAAGTGGGAGGCGTTGGATGCATGCAGGATCTCCATAGAACAATTCTTTACAAGATATGTGGACTGACCTGTATTCCAAAGGGCATACCTCCCAAGGAAACTTTTGTTGCTGCTGTTTTCTACTATTGACATAGATGGCTCATTTCCTGCTGCCACTGCCAGCAGGCTTTAAATATTAACTGAAGTTCATAAGCCTCTATGCAACCTTTATATAACATTACTACATAGAACTAGTCAAAAATGCCATCTGTGCATTTTTTTTTTTTCAGAAAGGCAGCCTGAAAAACAAGAGGCGGTTTATGTGTTTCCTGTTAATTAGTATGAGAAAAGTTGTTGTAAACATCTCAAATGATTATACAGCTTAATAAACATACTAGAGTTCTGAATTAGTTGTGTTAATTGTTTTAAATGTGCATACATGTAGAAACAAAATGAAAGTTGGAAAAAAAGCAGGAGCCTATTATACAACCACATTTCCTCTTCTAATGTTGATTAATTATTTGCATTATTGCTGAATGTGCTATAAGGCAGTGATATGAAATATACTATTAGGCATCATAATCAACATCAGGATTAATGACTTACAGATTATTACTTCTGATTGTTCTGTATTTATGTCAGATAAGATCAGCAAGTCACTATAGATTCATTAAAAAGATTAAGCTAGAGGGTATTACATTATGCAGAACAGCAGCCCCAATTTAGATTGCTCTAATTTGGCAAGTTGTTTATGTTGCTTTTGAAATGGCTACCATATGGAATGCTTCAAGAATTTTTACTGGGATACAACCTCAGTTCTTTCTCACTGATACTTTGGATGACCTTGAGTATCTCACTTCTTTTTGACTGCACTCCCATCCCTCTGGCTTCATCTATTTATATTGCTAGCACTTTCTCTTATCATGTGTACAGACTGGCAGATCTTGATCTGGCTATTTTGATGTTACATTCATACAAATTATAATATCACAACAATAAATGTATCAGTGATGTGAATCTGAGTCTATAGGAGAATAGTAACACTTCAATAGGTATTTATTTGCCAGAAAGAAATCAGCTGCAAATAAATTTTGTTAAGTCCCTTAAGTATATATATCCTATTCAGAACTGAACAGGGTCAAGGACACTTAATGTGCATAAAGCTGAACTAGTATTTTTGTATGGGTTAGCAGCGTAGCTGAAATCACTCTCCCCTGTGAAAGTCAGTGTAACTGAGTTCTAGGATCCCTGAAGTATTTCATTTCTCTTTGAGAGTTGAAGGGCAACAGCAGCAAAGTAGTTTTGAGTCATTCATCATCTTTTTAAGGCTTTAGTACGCATTCAGCCAAAGAAGTTAAATTAATGTTTGTATTGTTGTCAGTAAGAGGCACAAAGAGAAATATATTACATATATCTTCTATCTAGTGAGCAGTTATTGACTTCAAAAGAATGAGCAGATCAGGCTTAGAAAGCCACTTACTTTGGTTGTGCAAGGTCCCAGTATCCTAAATTGGCTGGAGTGAGAGAACAGTGGCGTAAGGGAAGCATAAAAATTGTAGGGGTTGGAGCAATTTGGTCCTCTCTGTATGTGCTCAACGCATTGTGAGAGTCAGTAAGAGCAACAAAATGTCACGGAGTGTCTTTGGCCTCTTTTACACTGCTGCAAAATGTGTTTAAAAAATGTAGAGGGATTGGGGAGACTGAACTTCTGTGTCAGGCAAAAAAAGGTTTGAGAGTGGAGCTGGATGTTTATGATTTTTAGTGATTTTGCTCGCTGACAAAATTCATAAGGAGGAAAGAAGGGGCTAATGTCCTCTTCTGACAAAGCCTCTCCCAAAAAGGGTTACCTCTCTGTTAATCACAGTTTTCGTTAAATAAAGGTGACAGAGGAACATTTACAGAGTCTGATCTTTACTTGGTCAGATTTATAGACAAAAGCCTAGTATGTTCTAGAAAAAAAGAGGATATTCTCTGAAGTATTCCAGAGGATTTTATAATACATCATCAGCTGGCATCGTATTTTTGTTTAGTGTTGTTGGATTTGACAACTGTATCATGCAGGAAAGACCACAATCAGTGCCACCCCTCCTTCTCAGTTTGGATAGTGATTTTTTTCACCAAGTTTTTGTTGGGATTTTCCCTTGTTTTCAGACGGCTTTGGGATGGGAGTCCCATTCTTTGGTAGTTTGTGGATACTTTATTTGGACAGGGTTTGTTGCGGGGGAGCTTTTTGCCTCCCTTTTCTTTTTTATCCCTCCCCCTCTCACCACTATTGTTTGCGGGGGTTATTTATATTTATTTTATTTTTTTGTCTGGTTTTATGTTTTTTGTTTTCAGAAGTGAATTTGGGGTTTGGGTTTATTTTTTTCTTTGTTTTCTCTTTCTTTTGGCAGCCTTTCCTTGCCTTGGCAACTGCTGGTGAAGTTTCTTTATTTCTTGTTCTGGTTTAGCTCTGCCCTGCATCCAGACAGTGTCTTTCAGGGACTTCCAGTGTTGTACTAACTAGGATCAGGTATCACTGGAGATGGAGATGGAAACTCCCCCTATCACCTTGTTAAGAGTAATAGCATACTTATTAACCTGTCAAGCACATATTGTATATAGTGATCTCAGGTTTGTTATCTGAACATGTGCTGGACCCTAATAAAAATCTGTTTCCTCAAAGAGCCTTGGGTGATTTTAATGTTAAAAATTATGCCCCTTTATGAAGAATGAGTATGATAAAGAAAACCTCCCCAGATGTTTGAAACATGAACATATGGAATTGTGGGTGGTGGGGAAAAGTGTAAGTGACCAGTTACCATAATTACTTCCTTGTTAATAGTTTTATATAAAAGACCCTTTGTATTTCTGAAAGGTGTGCTGGCTGTATTAGATGTCTAGCATCCGCTTCTACAGAATTGAAAAAAAAATCTTGACTTAGTGTTTTGTCTGTCTCTTGCACACTGGGTAGAAAAACCCATATTTGGGACTTCATCAGCTTCCAGGAGCTTACACATTTAATGGCTTCTGCAAGTTGCTCCCTGATTGGTGGGAGCCTGCTTGTTAGCTGTTGTCTGATAGGCAGGTTGGTGATGCAAGAGGGCTTTGGGGTTTTTTTAATCATCTGTCTTCCTTCTTCACCCCCCTGCAGCTAGATTTTATAGCACAGAAGACACAGGTCAAATTTTCTAGTGTTAGAATAAGACAATCTTCATTACAAGACCATGACATGTTTAAAGAGCCCTTTCCTGAGAGTTAGCAGGGAAGTTTCAGTTATCTCCGTGATTATTTTTCTCCCTTCTGTGAACTTGTGGCATGTCTGAGGAGTGGCTTGCTTTCAGGAGCTGCCATGTTGTGAAGCACCGCAAGAGAAGGATGTGACCACCACCTCATGTGATTAAGATCTAAAGAAGTTAGAAAATAAATTAAAGTAGTGGCTCACAAAGTGTCAGGTAACTTTCTTAATGGATATTTATGATACCTCTGTGAATGCCAGGAAAGTAAATAAAAGAAGAGGAAATCAGTTAAATCAAGCCTTGAGGTGTAAATGCTGATTGTTGTTCCTGAGTATTTAATCATGAGATCTTAACTTTCAATATCACTTTCTGTAGAGAAGGTCTTATGTAGCTTAGTGGGCAAGCTTTTTAGCTCATCAGGTAAAGTTAGGCATAGTCCTGCATTTCCTGCTGTGGTTTGAGCTGTGGAGTGCAATGGAAACAACTGAAGGCTGAGAGCTGTCCTGTGGTGGGATGGGTGGGATTCAATTGTCTGGACAGATAGTCATCAGTATGTGTAAGATGCCAAAGTAAGAAAGGCACAAGTTTTTCTTTCTTATATGCAATAGGTCTGCTTATCCTGAAGGGGAATATCCTGTACTAATGAAAAAGAAAGATGTAAAGTCACAGGGGAAAAAAAGTTACATTTTGCATTCAGTCTCACTTTGAAAGTGCGAGTGTCAATTTCTGTAAATGTTCTTGTTTATCCTTAATATCAATTTTCATTTTCTGCTTTTACCAATTGTTGTAGTGTCTCTCCATATTCTATGTAAGGTATGTATTAATAACAAAGTCTAGAGATTTTTTGTCAGTACACAGGATCTTGGAATTGCACAGTATAAGAAGAAAATCAACTAATGTTCTAGTCAGTGTGAGGAGCTCGTATTTAAAAATCAGTTCTTGTTTCATCCCCATCAACACCTATACAATCTTTCAGAGAAGTTGGCGTTTAGTACTGTTCTGCATTACTTTCACAATCATCTCAAATAAAGCAATAAATATGTGTTAAAAATAGGACAGTAAGTACTATGGTTGCACTCAAATTTTTCTTCACTTCTCTCTTTTCCCACTATTTTCTTTTATTGTGTCAAAATGGTTTTCAGCTCTCCAAGAATTATTATAGCTTTGCTTAGCCTTTCAAAGAGGTGCTCTGACTTTTTCTGTGGTTTAACTACATTGTTGGCAGTCAAGTATGTCCCTTGATAAATAAAGTGACTTGAGAGTGATCTTCTCTACTACTATGAAATATGCTCTCCTAAAATGTCTGCTGTGCAAAAATTGCTGTGGATGCTATTAATCTGAACAGATTACAGTATTGTCTAATCATGCTTCTGGGGAACCTAAGGTAACAGTTTTGATTTTAAATTAGTTGTTTCTAGCCATTAGAGGCATTTTTTATATATCACAGTTTCTTCTTTCTGTGGTATTCCACCAGCCTTCTCCCCTGACCACTACCATGGGAAAACTTATAGTATAGCTCTCTTCAGCCAAAGAAACAGTAGGAGTTACTACTTATGAATAAGAAACATTTTTTCCAGGTGACACTATTGCTCCACTTTTATTAGCCCATTTGGATTTAGAAGGGATAGTTTTTTTACCAGTGTTTCCAAATATAATAGTGCTTAATACTAGAAGAACCCAGCAGAGCTTATAGAGGAAATGTGCCCTAGAGATATGAGAAAAAGCTGTGAAAAAAAGTTTCAACTACATTTTATTTATGGTTGCCTCTCCCAGCATGTGTCATTAAATCTTTGGTGTCCAAACTGTTCAAGAATTGTTCTTTATATGCAAAGCCAAGAATTATGGTAGGTCTAATTGGAATCTTAACAGTCTTACCAAAGAAGTTTTATTAGTCCAGTTACAAAAGTAGTAAGACTTACCACCCAAGTTATCCAATTATTTCAGTTCAATCTGACTAATAATAGTTTAATAGTTAAAACAGACAAACTTTCCACCTTCAATGGTTTAATTCAGGGGGAAAAGTTTATGGTGAGTTCTCATCCTGAATCCTTTGCCAAGGGAATGTGCTGGGGGCTTCTTTCTTCTCATACTTGAGGGCATCACACTAGAGAATACTTTTAAGCGTTTTCTAACACATACTATACCTTGATCCTTTCGCATTTGTGTGTTACATATGCATTTGTAATGTAAGGTGTTGCTTTGAGGTTTTTTTGTTGTTTTTGTTGTTGTAAGTTGTCTTTTGTTACTTCTAAAGCCAGTTTCACCCAGCTCCAAATTTATCATCTTGTCCATGATCAGTAGTTAGTCAGTGATGATTTGTTTACAGCCTTGATCTGTCATCCCTTGTTTATATTTTTCAAAGCCTCTACTGTTATCCAGTTTGAATTCCACAATACCACATAGTTTATTCTGTGCACAATAAACTGTGTCACTAGAATAGTACTTGTTATCACTATCTATTACTCCTAGAGCTACATAAGAATTATTACAACAAGAGACAAAGCACCACACAATTGTACAAAGATAAGCAAAACTCCAACAAATCAGCTAACAATCTGCTAGAGCTGAAAAAGCTAAAACAAAGCTCCAGGCAAGCATAAGACAAGCCCAGACAAATAATTCCTGATAAACCCCAGTCCTGTGGCCTTGCAGTGTTAGAACAAACCCTGTGGTTTCTCCTTCAGCAATACCCTATCTACTGAGCTAAAGGACAAAGGGCAAAAAACTGTGTTGATACTATTTGTAAAACTGAGAATATGTTCTTGAATGGAACTTATTACAGCTCACTTGTTTCTGAACCATTCAAAGTCAAAATTGCTAACACAGAATCAGCTGAGACACCCACCGTGAAATGATTGGTGGTTATTGTAACTATAAGCTAACAGGGCTAAGGAGGTTGGTCTTGACAGTAAATAGCATCCTGCTAATCAGACGCTCACAACTCTGTATTATAACTGTATTAGCAGAGTTGGGAAGTACTTGCAAAACTAGGCTAATTAAAGTAGTATACAATGTTTTATGCCAGAAGGGTTATCTCTCTGGATAATATCTCTCCTGTTCTCCTTTAGCATTTTGTGATCTCTTCACCTGTTTTATAAGCAAATATACACAAAGGTGTTTAAGTCAAGCATTTAATGTGAAGGAGCACTGAAATATTGGCAGTGATCTCTCACATTAGATCCTGTAGTGGTTAAGAAAAGAAAAGGAACAGTGGAAAAAACCCAAAACCAAACCAAACTACCAAAAAAACCCTACCACACGATTGGGTACCTCAACTGGAATACAAATCATGTACCAACCTTTGATAGTTGTGGCAAAGATCAGTTACACAGTGAAGATGCGAGTACTCAGTGCAAGTAAGTTTTATCCAACAAATAATACACCCATCCAAGTCATGAGCTTGGGTATAAGCTCACGTCTCTTTAGTAAGAGGATAGCAACTACTATGGCAATCAGGTGGAGGGATTGGCCAGAGAATTGTCCTGATGAGAAGCTTGTTTACGTATAAGTACTACCTTCTATTGCTGTTCCCATCACATGCACGACATGGTTTCCTTTCTTGCTAGTTAGAAGATTCTGTTTGAACCTCTCCACTGTTGTGCTCAGCTGGTTCTTTTCATGTTCCATCAGTGACCTGAGAAGTCTTGTGTTTGTTATCATTTCAGTTATCTATTGCTTCTCAAGATTTGTGTCATTCTATTGCATTTTTACTTTTCTTATGTTTTCTTCTTTTTCCTTATGATGAGTAACAGTTAGAGAGTTATCCCTACAAGCCAGGTGTCCTTACATTCCAGACGTCCTTAACAAAATGTGTGGCTGATCCAAGGGAAAATAAAAGCAGGTTGGATTTAGCTTTAAGATGTGCTCTGTCTCAGAAATCCTCCTAAATCTACAGCAACATCTTCGGTAGCTTAAAGATAACAAAAAAAGTGAACTTCAAAGAACGCATTTCTTTTCAGTAAGAATTTTAGAATCCAGTATATACTTCTGGAGATTTCTCCCTCAGAGTGGCTTTCAGCTTGGAACAATAAGTGCTTTGCACATTCTTTTGGAAACAGAAATCACTGACTACAGTCACTTTTGACTTTTCCAAAATGACAAACTTTAGAGAGAAAAATAAGTTTTTTACCTAACTGGCTTTATGAATACAAAATCATACTACAGATACAAAAACTCCTAGTAATAGAACGCTAATCATGAGATCTATCTTGCTTAAATCTGCTTTGCAAAATTTAGGCAACTGTGTAAACAAATTGCATGAGGCCTGCTAATATCGAATGGGCAACAGGGACCCTCGAACTACGAATTGTCCCTTCCTGAAATAAACAGTTGAAACACTTCATGGAGATTGCAAGGTAGGATAGATACCTGAAGTGGCATAAATTGTTCTTTTTAAGCTCCAGCCTTTTTCTGCTGAGAATAGGGAGATCTTAGATGACTAGGAGCAGTGGGCAGTACAGATAAAAATTGCTTCACTTAATTTTCTGTCTTGATTAGGGCAGGTTGAAGACCATTTTGGCTACTTTTATCATGATTTGGTGACTGTTCCAGCACAAAGAGATCACTAAAAGATAAAGACATTAAGAAGCAAAGCCTGTAAGTGGATCTATATAAAATCTACTAGTTCAAAACTTCAATTTTCATATGCATGGTTCTCAACACAGTCACATAAGAAGCTGATTTAAACCAAGGAAATCGAACAATTAAAAGAATTAGGTAATATTTTCTGATATTAATCTGTTTTATTGTATTCAGGATTGTGTCTGGATAGCACAGAACCATGTCAAGACTATTATGAGAGTTTGCATCAGCTACGGACCTGTCTTAACATACTCATTCATGTACAAAAACTACTAATAAAAAGTTCAGGGAGACTTCTGTTTGAGCAAGAATTGACCAGATAATTATACCTTTTCTGTATGTGAAATTGAGTGCAAATTTTTATTATTTTAGCAAACAGGTAAATGGTGGCTTTTCATCAGTCCTGCAAGGACACACACACACATGCCAGTTCCTCTTTTAATTTTGCCCACACTACTGGTGTGTGAAGAAATGCATCTAGTTTCCAGTTGGGTAGATTAATAAAATAAAGAAAGGCCTGTGTTAACTCTAATATACTTTCATCAAGGCTTAGCCATTCTGGTTATTTTACTGTATTCATTCTAGCCTGATTTTCCACAGATTAACCTTTCTTATAACACTGTCACACCCCACCAACTGTGATTTACCAAGTACATAATTTATCACTTAATAGGAATGTCCATGTTAACCACAGTGGGAGATTTTACTGGCAGTAAAATCTGCTTTTCTCTTAGGGAAAATAAAGGCTGTAACCAAGTGGACTGAGAAAGTTTAAGGTCTCTTATAATAAGAATGACCTTAGAAAAAAATTGAACTTTTTATTAGTAAATGTTTAGTGTGTTTTGTGGTGATCCTGAGATATTCTGTGAGAATGAAGACCCTTATTGGCCTGATATTTTTATAAATAAAAATGCAGACAATGTCCCGAGTAGGTTTTTGTGTCCTGAGTATTAAAAAAGTAGTTTTATTTAGCCCACACGGCACTTAGATTATTATTGTCAGGAATAAAAGTATAAGTATGGTCCTTACTGCCCTATAATTTTCTTTTTTTCTTTCTTTTTTTTTTTTTTTCCCCTATAGAGGTAATAATTTCTCTATTTTAATATCTCTTTTTCAAGCATTAACGAAAACTGAAAAGTTGTAGAGCTTCCAGCTCCAATCTTGTCCAAACTATCTGAATCTTGTTTTGGCTGTTACATGCAATGTTCCTCCTCTGCGAAAAAGGGTATCTAGCACAGTGTGCTAACAGGGTCGCTTTACTAAGAGGGCTTAGAGTCAACTGCTTCTGTTCCCTTCATTCCTTACAAAGTGTTGGTGTATCAGTACATCCTCTCTTAAATTTACCCTTGGGAATATAAACATCAGGCAATAATATGTAGTAGAGATGCGGCCAAAAAAAAGCAATAAACATCTGATGTCCTTGAACTAGTCAGAGGTTTCTGTAAGGCCATGGTAAATTCTGATTGTTAGTGAAAATCTGGGGCTTTTAAAAATGAAAATATGGATGAGGTCACATCCTTATGGTTTGTAGCTCCTGTTGTAACATCAGTTCTTCAAGAGAACAGCACTATTAATTACCCTATTCAAATTAATTTTATCTTTGCAAAGGTATATTTTGTTGAAAATGATGAAGAATATGGGGAAGTTCCTGACTGTAAGAATCTGAAAATTTACAAGGTCTGAATTTAGATCTCTTGGATTATGTATGTGACTCCTCTTTTCAACTTAATTTTTGTCTTATAAAAGTTTTTTTCACACACCTCTACAGTATTTTAATCACTGAATTAGATCTCCCATTAACTAAGAAAGCAACCAAAAAGGAAAAAGATGACTCATGTTACTTTAGGTTATAAATGTCTAGGAGGCACTCTGATGCTAACTTGATAGGAACATAACTGTAGATGAATAAATGGAAGAAAGCCCTCTAAAACCAAAGATATACTCAAGCGTGTTTTTACTATTTTTTTTTTTAACTCATATTCACTATCCTCTAAAATAGACCTAACATTTCCTGACAACCATGGAGAGCTATAATTTAATTTTACTTCATTCCAAGCAAAATTTTACTTCAGAGGTAAGTAAACTTGCTTCATCCTTGACAGTGCCTCCAAGGAGAATTCAGAGGAGGGAAGGGAAAGAAAAAAAGTAACATAATATGCTAGACCTGTAGTTTGGGGAAAGCTTCACTGTCAATGTTCTAAAATTAACAATCACAATATCACTCTTGGCAAGGGTTTTAGAGAAAATAATCTGAGAAAAGCTCTCTTGGGAGACCTCTAAGTTCCCTACTGACTGTTTTCTCAAATTCTCACCATAGAAACATGCTTCAAAGTACATCAGGAGAAGCAATTTTCAGTAGTATTAGTGATAAGGCAGCTGATTCATGCTACTTTGAACTCAGAGTCATTTGGCTCATGGAGACAATCAGTTTAACCCACCACTGAAAACACAGTAACAACAAATATCTATGCTGATCCGACACAGGAACCTGAAAACCACTGAGTTCCCATAGAAATACACACAGAAGTGTGTGGGTTTTTCCCCTTATCAATTTTTCAGCATCTAAAAGCAATAGAACTTTTTTTTTCTCATACAGTATATGCATTGGTTGTGTCATCTGCTGCATCATCACCAGCATCCACAATCTTCAGACCAGATGGATGACCAGACAGCAGATAATTCATTTTGATGCCATACCTTCATTTTCAGTTTTCCATAGGCAATAACTGCTTCCGAGCTTAATGTGACAAAACTTCAAAACCTGTACTTGGTGAAACATGCGTGGGACAGTTTCCACAAAGATGAACTCATTATGTGACCTGTCCAGCACCCACATTTTTAGGGATACATGAAGGGCCTGGTTAATCTCACTATGAAAGTTGTTTGAAATGCATAATGCAAAGCTTGTAATAGTGAAATATCTGGAAGAAAATTTTCTCAGCTAAAGTGATTTGCCTATAGAAGATAATCCTGAAGCAATGAGGTGTTTGGTCACTGATAATTATAAAAGCTCCCTCTGACTGCTCGATCAGGTTCATAGTAACATCCCCACAGATATTAATCTCACTTTCAAAAAATAAATATATCAAAAGTTTTGGTAACCTGATACATGAAACAAGAATGCTATAAAATATTCTACTGCCAATATTTTTTATTTGACTAAAATTAATGTTACAGTCATGGATGATCAAAGATGAAAGAGAAACGAGGATTATAGGGTGAGACAAACAAACCAGTATCAGTTCATTTAAGATGCAAACTTACTTTGTAAATATTACCTTCTTCAGATGAGCTGTGATGGTTGTATTAATGGAAAGTATATAGATCAAATCCATGCACATTTTCTTGACCATTTCTTTTAACATCAATTATGTCACTGTAAGCAATAGAAGGAAAAAAAAAATAACAAAAACTTTTTCACCAGAGGATGCTATTTTGTTTTGTCTTGTAAGTATCTTCTTTTGGTTTTAGGTTTTGGTTTTTTTTTTTGTTACAGAATATGCTTTGAGTGCAGAGAAGTTCATGAAGAAATTCACATTATATTACTGAGATTTATCAGTAGTTATGTAGAAATTGCTGGAAAAGCAGATAGCTTTGTGGTGGATTGAACTTGTCTGGCTGCCAGATGCCCACCCTGTCGCTCTCTCACTCCCTCTTCTCAACAGGATGGGAGAAGGAAAGAAAGTGGAAAAACTCAGTGTTGTAAATAAACACAGGGATATCACTGGCAAACAGACTTGGCTTGGAAAAAATTTATTGCCAATTTAAAATAGAATAGAATGATGAGAAACAAAGACAAAAACTAAAACACCTTCTTCCCCAACTCGCTCCATTTTTCCCAGGCTTAACTTCACTCCTTTGATCCCAACTCCTCTACCTCCTTCTCCCTCTCCCAAGTGGTGCAGGGGTAATGGGGAATGAGGGGTTGCAGTCATTCATTGTATAACCTGATGACAGTACTTCACATATACATTAATTTATAAAGCAACATTTTTTTTTACATCTGTATTAAGGCAATACAGATAACGTGTAGGTAGATGTGTAAAATAAGAAAGAAAAAAAACCAGAACTTAAGGCAGTTAAGTTTGAAAGAAATAAAAAGATCTGAACATTCAAAACTTTATAAACATGACATTGTAACCTGCAAATGAAATAGATTTCATTCTTCAAAGTAATGTTGGTAGGGTCAGGATTTTGGCTTGTTCCTGTATTTCTTGAGAAATAATCATTTCAGTGGAATAAGATAATGTTTGTCTCTTTTATTTTGTCTGTGAATAATTTCACTTAAAAGGGCAAAAATGATGCATTGGCTTCCAGTAAATTGGAAGTTATGTTCCAAAAGGTTGGCTGTTAGAGACTGAAGTATGTTAATGACTGCACATTTATTTGGCACCACAGATGAATTTTCCCAATAAATTTTTAAAACGTTAAGAAGTCATGTTGTAATGATATGTATATTTGAAATGAATCAGTGCTCTACCTCATTTTTTCTTTGAAATTAAAAATGTTTTGCAGAAGTTTGTTGAGTTTATATTGCTCAGGAAGGTCATGCCTCTGTATTGCTAAGGTAAGGGTCATGTATTTCATTGGAAACATCTCTAATAATCATGAAGGTTGTTGAATTATCTAGTATTTCTTGCCTTTTTACCTTTCCAAGCTGGCATATGAGCATTGATTAAATGAATGATAACGTCCATGTTTGATCGATTTTTCACTTTTTTAATTTAGAAGGTAAAACTTTCTATCACATTTGAAGTTGAGAATTATGGTTGAGATAATAGAGGTCTGATTCCAGTGGAAGTTAAAAAGGAAAAAGTTTCCTCGCAAATGTCACGGCACCTTGTGGTCCAAGATGATTAAAACTAAACTGTTTGCTATATGAATCCCAAGGTGCTGCTATATCTCAGCTTCCATGACATTTAGCCAGTGACTTTTCATAGCTTGTTAATAATGTATAGCAATCCCAGTGTAAATTTGCAGTGACAGAGCTGGTCTGTTGCAGTAGAGCAGTTAACTAGATTTATTTTGGACTGAAAATGCAGATTTGAAAAAGAAAAAAATCATGACTAATGTCAAAAGAGATTGCACATTTACAAGACTATTTCACTGAAGACCGTTGCTCAGGAGAGGTGCTTTTCATATCCATCTATTATTCTGTCCAAATTCCTCATTACCTAACCGAGAGATATTAACACAACATTACCCCACTCATCAGGGTTAACACTCATGAAAAAAACCTGATGTCCTAAACAAATTTCATAGTGTGGATTGGTACATAAAGTTCATTGAATTTACCAGGCTGAATGAGTCACATAGGCAGGTAAAGGTTACAGCATAAATGCTCTAACTACAGCTGCTGTTAATCATTGCTCCCATATAAACCTAATAAACTGCTATGTTGTAGAAACCATGTTTTTTCTGAACCTTATATCTCACAGTTATACAAATTATTCATAAGCTGTTAAAGGTTACAAGGCAGATGAAGAAATAGAGGGAGAGTGGAGGAAAAGGGTACAGATAAAAAACAGACTCAAAGAAGAATGAATTACAAAACAGGCTCAAAGAGCTATGAGTTACGACAGGATATGAATTAGAGTTGCTGGGAAAAAATTGGCTGACATTTGGGTTCTTGCAGACTTTTACTGAGGCTGAAAGTTTACTCACATAGAAGAAAATTTACTGTGGCTTAAACTATAATTGTCACAGACCAAAATCCTTCTTTTAATTCTCTTAAATCATGAATCAATCACTTCGCAATTGATTTAAATGTATTATTTGGTGTAGTAGAAATTTATTCATTCCAGTAGCATCTAGAAGCAGAATTGTCGTGAAGTAAAACTTTGACAATAGTTATCACTGCTGATTTTTTACATGATTTTTATGCAGGACATTGTGGGCTTTTATTGGAAACTCCACGTAAGAGTTGAAGTCTCTTATTGATTTAATAATTTTTAATACAGAAATGTGTTGTCAAAAGATACAAATATTTTGGCAACTCCAAAACTGTTATTGCAAAATTCTGATTAGGCTTGAATAATTCCACTTCTGCATAAAACACTTGAACTAGTCTTTAAAGTTCCCTAACCCCTCCTCTGATCAATCTTTTCAATACTGATATAAATATGGAATTTCTAATTTGTATAGAAGCATTTATATTTGTTTGTTTGCTTGTTTAACTAACTGCAAGTTAAAAAAAAGTCGACAGACAAACATATAACAAGCTAGTAAATTAGCTTCTTATTTAGCAAAATTTTCAGGAGCAGAACAATTACGGGGATGTCTCAGATTTTTCTATATCTGTTGTTTCTATATTTAGTGTCTATAATCATATATAAAAAGGCTATAGACAGTTGAGTTTATGCTGAAGTGTGAAGAACTCAGGAAATAAGCAGATATTCACACAGATCTTTCCTCAGCTGTGTTCTGATTAATTAATTGATTTGTCTGCTTTTCTTCTAGTTTTAATCAGAGAAATTATTGTTGCTTAGATTACTGCACTGAGGTTCTTAGGTGTGGCCAGCAGGTCGAGGGAGGTGATTCTGCCCCTCTACTCTGCTCTGGTGACACCCCACCTGGAGTGCTGCATCCAGCTGTGGAGCCCTCAGTATCAGAAGGATATTGACCACTTGGAGCGAGTCCAGAGGAGGCCACGAAGATGCTCAGAGGGCTGGAGCACCTCTCCTATGACGAAAGGCTGCGAGAACTGGGCTTGTTCAGCCTGGAGAAGAGGAGGCTCCGAGGAGACCTCATTGCAGCTTTCCAGTATCTGAAGGGGGCCTACAAGGGTACTGGGAGAGGACTTTTTACAAGAGCCTGTAGTGATAGGACAAGGGGTAATGGGTATAAATTGAAATCAGGGAGGTTTAGGTTAGATGTCAGGAAGAAATTCTTCACAGAGAGGGTGGTGAGGCACTGGAACAGGTTGCCCAGAGATGTTGTGGATGCCCCATCCCTGGATGTCTTCAAGACCAGGCTGGATGTGGGTTTGAGCAACCTGGTCTAGTGGAAGGTGTCCCTGCCCATGGCAGGGGGGGTGGAACTAGATGATCTTTAAGGTCCCTTTCAACCCAAACCATTCTATGATTCTATGATTCTATGAATCTGACAAGCTCTGGACTGGTGGAAAAATAACCATTCTCTCAGTTCTGTGAATTCATTACAGGAAGTGTGTGTTTCTACCTTATTATTGATTGTTAAATCATAATGTCCAACTTAAAAAAAAAAAGATTGTTATCCATTTTTTTCTTTTTAAATTTAGTAATTTTCCCTGCTGCGTTTGCTATTTGAATTATTTTATTTGATATAATGAAGAGCAGGAGTGCAGATCTGGGATCAGTCTCATGTTCAACAGCTGCTGTATTAGATTGTTAAATGTTTTATATAAAGCAAGGATGTTTCTTATTACTAATTATTAGCCCAGTTCTGAACCACTGTGTAGCCAGCCTTGGGGTAGGATGTCTACATCACTGTGAGACAGGCCTACATAAATCAGGTAGATGGCATTTTATCTGGCCTTTGATTGATAAAATATCAATAATGTTGCAATTTCATGTAGTTCCGTAAATGTATAAATATTATAGTATTAAATACTTAATTCTTGGTTACTGAATTAGTGAATGCTTCTTAAAGCCTGACTCATCTTTCCTAAATAGGTCAGTCAAGTGCATATAGACAACACCCTATTAACGCTGTTGTCTTTCTGTATCTGTACAAGACTCAGGTTAAAAGGTCAATATTCCATTATATTAATGGGCAGCCCCTCAGACAGCTAAGCCCTCATCCTGAATAAGTCATCTTTCTTTTAGCCTGAACTGTGCAGCTAGGCCAGCTTCAAGTTTGCAAATTACTTTTATACTGAGTCCATTACAGGGCCATTCTCCAGTCCTTTTCCTGCCTGTTCCCTGAGTCTGTATAATGCCTCGCTCACTCAGTTTAAATGTGCTAGCTGCTTTTTGCAAAAAGACCTTCCATGCATAACTATTTCCTCTACTGTTACTGAAAGGTACTCCAAAAGCCCTGTGAGGCAAGAACAAACAGCACCTTCTAACACTCATAGTGAGTCATAATGAAAACCATAGTGAGAATCGTCTTAATAAAGCTAGAATGCCAGATCTGACAAAATAAATCTTCCCAATATAACCCTGCTATTCAGGACCCAGTCAGCAGAGATTTCTTGCTGCTTTCCAAAGACTGAATCTTCCCAAATATCTGCAACCACTCGTGGCATCAAGCAGGAGTGAAAGATACAGACCTTTGAAATTTTTTGTTATCTAGCTCTAAAAGCAAAACAATCTTCCGCCATCAAGGCATAACATGACTCTCTCTGTTATCTCACCACTTTGGGGTATGGTGATGGTGCACCAATCATGTTATGGAATCATCTAAGGATAATTAATGAACCCCTCCAACTGAACATCTCACTGGAAGCCAAATTTTAATACTCAACTTTGATAGGGGCATTTCTTCTTTAGAAGAATAGGTCTGGAAGTATCTCTGCTTTATCACTGGTGACACAAAACTGGGAGGCGTGACTGATAGACCAGGAGGCTGTGCCACCATACAGTGAGACCTGGACAGGCTGGAGAGTTGGGTGGAGAGGAACCTAATGAAGTTCAACAAGGGCAAGTGTAGGGTCCTACACCTGGGGAGGGATAGCCCCAGACACCAGCACAGGTTGGGGGTTGACCTGGTGGAAACCAGCTTGGCAGAGAGGGACCTGGGAGTCCTGGGGGACAATCAGATGGCCATGAGCCAGAAATGGGCCCTTACGCTCAAGAAAGCCAAGGGAATCCTGCATTAAAGACAGTGTGGCCAGCAGGCTGAAGGAGGTTATCGTCCCCCTCTACTCTGCCCAAGTGAGGCCACATCTGGGGTACTGTGTCCAGTTCTGGGCTCCCCAGTTCAAGAAAGATGGAAAACTACTGGAGAGAGTCCGGTGGAGGGCTATGAAGATGACCAAGGGAATGGAGCAGCTCTCATGAGAAAAGGCTGGGTTTGTTTAGCCTGGAGAAGATTGAGAGGGGATCTTATCAATGCGTATAAATACCTAATGGGTGGGTGTAAAGAAGATGGAGCCAGGCTCTTCTTAGTGGTGCCTAGTGACAAGACAAGGGGCAATGGGCACAAACTGGAGCACAGGAAATTCCATCTCAGCATGAGGAGGGTGTTTGAGGATGCCATATCACTGGAACAGGCTGCCCAGAGAGGTTGTGGAGTCTCCTTCTCTGGAGATATTAAAAACATTCCTGTATGAATTCTTGTTCAACCTGCTCTAAGTGAACCTGCTTTGGCAGGGAAGTTGGACTAGATGATCTCCAAAGGTCCCTTCCAACACCTACCATTCTGTGATTCTGTGATTCCCAACACCCTCCAGAGACGTAGGAGTACAGGCAAGGAAGAGGAAGCCTATCGTGGATCCAACACCTATACTGGGAAGACTTACTGGGAAGACTTGAGAATGACACAATGGATGAGGAAGCTTGTCTTCTACAAGCACAATCTTTCTCCCAGAGCTGTTGCTGTTAGATAAAAGGGACATAAAAATAATCATGGTCCTAATGCAACATCATTAGGGCACTAGCTGTTCCTGGCTCTAGATGATCAGTGCCATGGCAACTTCATCACTCAAAGGGTAGGAGTATACCTTTCTATTCTTCCTTTTTCTTCATAGCCTTTTTCTTTTGTCACAAAATCATGATTTTAAAACCCATGCTTTATTTTTTAAAATTTACTTCCCTTTTCTGTTTCTTGAGTGACTCTCTTGTGTTCTAAGACCACTGATGTTTGTATCTTTGGTCAGCCTGTATTTCCCTACCTTAAATGTTCCCAGGCTCTTGTTCTTTTAGTATTCTTGCTCATTCTCAAATGTCCCATCTGATCTCTCTCAACACATACTCAGTAAAATTGATGGGCAAACTCATCTCTCACTCGTTATCTATCTTTCCTGTGTTTGTATCAGTCAACAGCCAAAAGGGCAAGAGTAGAGGAATCACCTTTAAAATGATCAGCGGATTTTTGCTCCTGATTTTGGAATTTCAGCTTCAAAGTGCCTAAGATATTACAGTTTTACTTCAGAATCATTTTGACTCACATATTTCCTAGATGGCTTGGGCATAATGTAGTTATAAGATAGTTTTTACCAGATGGGTGGTGAAACTGGCCACTGATTCTAGACCTCTCTATATATTCAGGAGGCAATTTAGACACTTCAAGGCATATGTGCCTCTTCCTTTCACCTCCATTCTTCACTGTACTAGTAAACATAGAAGCTATAGAAACAGGGGCTGTCATAACCAGGGCAAATGCCGATTAGCTGCTGACAGGATCTTCAAGGTCATCTTAATAAACTCCTGCATTCATTGTAGAAGATAGAATTTCCATTCCAGCTGAGATTAATTGGGAGCTAGGAAAGATTGCAAAATCGAAAGTTTCCTAGTATCTTTACATCACAATTTGCAGTAAATGTCATATGCAGATTGAAAACTCCAAAGAACTGGCTCCTGCAGATACATAGGAAATTTCACGGTGACTGGTTGGCCATGTTTTTCTGGAAAAAGGAAATTAACTGTCTTCTACACCACACTAATCCTCAGCTAAGCATTTTGCTGAGATACTTATTCCCATCACTGTTCTTTACTGCAGTGTAAAAGTACTAAAGTTACATTCTTCTGATTCAAATCCATCCAATTCAATATTTTCCAGTCTTTTGTTCAGCTGGGGAGTTGGCATATGCCCAAATTAAGATGATCACTCCTGATAATGATTGATATAAGGGTGCAACATAAAAGAGGCTATATTTGAACCAGATTATGTCAGCACTTTTAATGAGAGAAAAAAGCTATAGAGAATGATATAAAAGACAAAGATCTTTGCTATCTTTGCTGTATATACTAGTCATAATTAAATTGTAAATGCATTACTCTTACAAAAAAATTAGCAGTACTTTTTGCTGCCTTTCAGTACTAAACTATTGATCTTGTATTGATACCTTTAAAGTTTAAAAGCTCAGCCTTGACAGCATATTAACTTTCTTTATTAGAGAAGCTGTGAGTTATTTGCTTGATATGCCCTTACTTATAAAGGGGTAAATTGGTTTTTATTAAGTAGTAATAAGTGTACAAGATTTGCTGTAGTCATACGCGGATATGAAAGCCATCTAAAAGACCCTGTTTTTCATTTGCAGAACAGTCGTATCCTAAGCACCACATACAAACACATTCTGAAGTGTTTGTGTTAGGGTAAATGGCAATTATAGCACAAGAAGTGTATTCGATACCTACATAGACTTTCTAATATCAGTTATATTTAAATGCTATTGTTTCAGTCACTTCTAATGTTCAAAAGGAAATGACAGGAGAGAGGTAAGAATGTGGAGATGCAGAACAATAACATAAATTTATAAATAAAGGAGTAAGAAAGAAGGAAATTGAGACCAGGAAAAAAATGTAGTTACTGATGTGTTTGTCATATCTTAACTGCTAACTTTATTAAAAATCTTGAGAAAGCATACTATTTACTGCAATTTTGGGAAATTTGAGATAGCTGCTGATATTAAGGTTTTGGTTTTTTTTTTGACTTACAAACACTTACATGCTTACTGCTAGCTGTTCCACAATTGCTCTGAATCCTTTAGTTAATAGAGTGCCTGCCTCTGCAGTCATGAAGCATCATTTATATCTAATTACACTATCTGAACACAAGCAAACTGGACACTGTGGTATTGTAGCATTTACACTAAATGCGACAATAATAAAACACATAGTAAATAAAACACGAGTATGTGAAACACTTGTAATGTTCCTAAATATTCTTTAAGTTGAATGATTGTCTGACATAGGAAAAAAGCTACCTTCTGCAAATTGATGTATGTGGGATTTGCTTTACTGGATAAGTAGCTGCTTTCCTGGGTTTATGTTTTCCACCTAAACTTCAGTTTGAAGACAAAGTCCTATAGAATCACAGAACGGTTTGGGTTGGAAGGGACATTAAAGATCATCTAGTTCAAACCCCCCTGCCATGGGCAGGGACCCCTTCCACTAGACCAGGTTGCTCAAAGCCTCATCCAGCCTGGCCTTGAACACTTCCAGGGATGGGGCATCCACAGCTTCTCTGCGCAACCTGTTCCGGTGCTTCACCACCCTCTACATGGTTATTTTTTATAACTTTTCCTTTTTGGTGGTATCACCATCACTCTATATGTTATTATACACTTAATAAATATTTGGAAATTTTCCATACAAAATAGATTGTTTTACCAAACATTTATATATA